>NW_021296546.1:0-1752 GCF_002162155.2 Triticum dicoccoides | reverse complement strand
TTTTTTTTCTCCCTCTTTTCAAAACAAACTAGATAAGATGCAGATTGGATCAAGTGAAGATGTGAACGGTCTCAACTATTATTATGACAATGAATGGTGGGTAGCACGTGGTGGAAATGGATGGATGGGTGGTGGACAGCGGAAGAGATAATGATGCAGCGGTGGCGTGACTAATGTGAACAGAACTCGAAACTCTAAACGAACTAGACACTAAGACCAGCAACTCGACACGACGATGCAACCGATAATTCAACTATGCAAGCAATGAAACGAAAATTGCAACGGCTCAGACTGGCTTGGAACAAGGATGAATAGATCTAATTCTTTTTTGTGGCTTTTTCTTGGACAATAGGTAAGAAAATAAATCTAATCAAGGAAAACTGGAAATTCTCACCGAGCAACCTGAAAACTGATACCACTTGATAAAGGCGGAGGTGTCCCGATCTTTCGATGAGATGATAACTATCGATTTGGTGAAGATGACTTTGACGATCCGACTACGAACGTGCACGACGTTGCGCCTTAGCAATCGCTAAACCAACTCCGAGAGGTTATTGACCACGCCGGAGCACAATCAACCTGACCACGAAGGTCTATTCCTGCAAGCAATCAAAGAACAAGCAAGAATATGATAAAAGCAATCTGAATATTGCGAGTATATATGAAGTTTTGATAAAGGTGGGGATCCGTAAGCGGTCTTGGTCTGGTCGTTGGACACAAACGAAGTACACGAAGTTGCAATGGCTAACTTTTAACTAAACAAATCCCCAGGAAAAAGCTACTAGATGGATCTACTTATATAGGAGCAAGGGGTGGCGGCCAAGGAGGTGGGAGGACATCCCAAGGAAGCCTAAAACTAACCCTAGGTCGTACAAGGCTCATGGGCCCAAGTGGAGGTGATGCAACACCTTTGTGCTTGTAGTTTGACTCGGATTCTGCTGCAACGTCAGTTTCGTCCGTAACTCAACGCTCCAGACGAATTTGAAGGTGACTCCAATTGGGTTGGAAAGAGCATGAAATCTAGTTTCCAACAAAAAAGGAATCACCCAATTCGGAGTCCGTATGAAAAAGTTGTTGGAATTTTGAGTTAGGTATGTCTGTGCAGTCCGAATCTGAATCCAGAACGTGAGAGACTTGGACTCTATCTTCTCTTGGCCCAAAAGTGACGTGAGAGGACTTTTTGAACACAACCTAAACTTCTTCTTTTCCCTTGTCTTCATATGTGGATTGTACAAATGTCCCATACACCTGCAATTAGACAAAACACGAAAGTATGTGAAGTATTTTTGTTCTGGATGACATAAATAGATTATTGAATAGTTTGCATTAGAAATCACCTGACAAATATGCATGTATGCAATATTTTTGGTCGTATCCAAGGTAGTCATGTCCTCATCATCCTCCCCTTTTTGGTCGTATTCAGAGATGCAATGTTGAATAAACGCTCAACGACGGTACTGTGCTGGTCCTAGGCTAGACCGAACTAGAGACGCGAGCCTAGAACACTAATGAGGTCACGTCGTAGCACAACCAGCATCAATGAAGGATACAAAGTAGCTCTGGACAGCAAGATATAAGTGAAGATCACAACGGCAGTAAAGATAATGATGTGAAACAACAGCCAAGCTGTTTTACTGAACAGTGCACAAAATAGATTCCAATCCGAATTCAACTACGAGATTGAGTCTAAAAAGATCCGAATTTTGTTTTTTTTTCTCTTTTTTTTTCCTCACACTTTTTTTTTCTTTCTCT
>NW_021296545.1:0-1591 GCF_002162155.2 Triticum dicoccoides | reverse complement strand
AATTGTATAAAAACTTATCCTACCAAAATCCACACACTTTCACCCTCTTCTCTTGCACAATCATTCTTAATTGAATGCTAATGTTCTTTGGACTTGCATGTCTTTTGTTTGAAAATGTGCTCTCTTCATACATTTGGCAGTTGATGCGTTTCATTTGTTGGTTTTATGTATGTACGTAGCTATGATGTGCTACATATGTAAGTAGCTTTTGGAAATAAGAACTGAAGCAACATTACCTTTGTAGGTTGAGCTCCATTAGTACATGTGCATTGTTGTCGAACCTATACCTGCAATATATGTGAATTGTGATACCGAGCAAAAAACCCATTAGACACATTATAACTCTATCGAGCAAAGGTTCAGAAAGTAAGAAATAAGATATGTATATTTATTACTATGTAAGGGGCTGATGTCCTATTATCTCTGTGCAAGAAGAAAGCTTATATTTGTATCTGACGTGTTGTAGATAGTAGTAGTAGTATGGAAGTGGAATTGATATAATGGATCAACAAAGAAGCAATTGGATAGAGTTGCGACACAAAGTTTGATCACCTATGTTGGTTCATCTCAAAGCTCGATGGCACCGCAGATCCGGACAATGTTGGAATTAGTAACTTTATATGTCGGTTAGCTAGATCAGACGGGAAATTTCTAAACAAAAATATGTCTACCATGATATATCAGCATCAACCTTTCTTTCAATTAACTAACTTCTAGCTCTTGCCTTGAAAGAAAACCTGACTGCTAAAAAATTATATCAAAGATTCTCCATACCTTAGCAACATGAGACCAAGTCCCTCCCATTCTGTGTTCAATTTGCCTGACGCCGTAGTTGGCCAGCATGGTACCATTGTGACATCCATGGCTGGAAGTGTGTGCCCTCGCATAGGCTGCTTGGGTCGTGTGCCCAGATTATTTTCGTAACTTAAATTAGAGAGGACAAACATAAAATGGCTTACAAGAGTGTGCCACAAACTATCAAATCCTCTGTACATCCAGACTCTCCGTGTGTTCGCGTGTCGAATTCTTGGCATGCTCCTGGACAATACTGGGATATAAAATAATTGACTACTAAAAGGAGTAACAGAATATAGGTAGACAAAACACAAGCGAACGCCACGTCCTTTATTCCCGACATTAGACCACAGATGCCACACCTAGAAGAAATAGGGTGGAAACTTCATGTCTGAGAGGAGAAGGGTACCTGCAAGTTTGTCACCGTTTCTCTTATCCACCTACATCTATCGCTCTGCTCTATATCCAGTAACATTTCCTCAGCCTTTGTAAACAGGCAAAAGGATCACATATATACAATGAGGCAGCACAGTTGACCATGATGTACAATGGAACAAAACCATAAAATTTAATCAAAATAAGCATTTGGGGAACAAATTAACTCGATAGGGAACATAATAAGTGCATCAATTGTCTAGCCTGGAAAAAACTTCAACTGAAATTAACAATATGAAAACAACATCCAGGTATATGCTTAATGAACATTGTTATATAATTATATACGTACACAGGATTAATGGATACACACCTCATGTTTTGCATTGTTGCGATTTCAATCGAGTCATATCATGTTCAA
>NW_021296544.1:0-1161 GCF_002162155.2 Triticum dicoccoides | reverse complement strand
TGGCGGATATCGTTATTTCCTCACCTTCACAGATGATTTGAGCAGATATGGGTATATCTACTTGATGAAGCACAAGTCTGAAACATTTGAAAAGTTCAAAGAATTTCAGAGTGAAGTAGAAAATCATCGTAACAAGAAAATAAAGTTTCTACGATCTGATCGTGGAGGAGAATATTTGAGTTACGAGTTTGGTTTACATTTGAAACAATGTGGAATAGTTTCGCAACTCACGCCACCTGGAACACCACAGCGAAATGGTGTGTCCGAACGTCGTAATCGTACTTTACTTGATATGGTGCGATCTATGATGTCTCTTACCGATTTACCGCTATCGTTTTGGGGTTATGCTTTAGAGATGGCCGCATTCACGTTAAATAGGGCACCATCAAAATCCGTTGAGACGACGCCTTATGAACTGTGGTTTGGCAAGAAACCAAAGTTGTCGTTTCTCAAAGTTTGGGGCTGTGATGCTTATGTGAAGAAACTTCAACCAGATAAGCTCGAACCCAAATCGGAGAAATGTGTCTTCATAGGATACCCAAAGGAGACAATTGGGTACACCTTCTATCACAGATCTGAAGGCAAGATTTTCGTTGCTAAAATCGGATCCTTTCTAGAGAAGGAGTTTCTCTCGAAAGAAGTGAGTGGGAGGAAAATAGAACTTGATGAGATAACTGTATCTGCTCCCTTATCGGAAAGTAGTTCATCACAAGAACCGGTTCCTGTGACAACTACACCAATTAGTGAGGAAGCTAATGATATTGATCATGAAACTTCAGATCAAGTTTCTACTGAACCTCGTAGGTCTACCAGAGTAAGATCCGCACCAGAGTGGTACGGAAATCCTATTCTGGAAGTCATGTTACTAGACCATGATGAACCTACGAACTATGAGGAAGCGATGATGAGCCCAGATTCCGCAAAATGGCTAGAGGCCATGAAATCTGAGATAGGATCCATGTATGAAAACAAAGTATGGACTTTGGTTGACTTGCCCGATGATCGGCAAGCCATTGAGAATAAATGGATCTTTAAGAAGAAGACTGACGCTGATGGTAATGTTACTGTCTACAAAGCTCGACTTGTTGCAAAAGGTTTTCGACAAGTTCAAGGGGTTGACTACGATGAGACTTTCTCACCCGTAGCGATGCTTAAGTCTGT
>NW_021296543.1:0-1336 GCF_002162155.2 Triticum dicoccoides | reverse complement strand
ACGAGCTCCATCAAGCCTCGCCGCCATCTTCTCGTCAACGGGGGTGAGCTCCCCATCGGCCCCCGTTTGTCTCCCCCCTCCGTACGCTGCACCCCACGCCGTCCCATCGCCGCGCCCGCCTCTGCGTGGTCGCGCCCTGTCGCGGCTACCGCACGCCCGCGCGCGCCTTCCCCTCTGCCGCCGTGGTCACCGCTCGCATCCCGCGCCCGCCTCCGCCTGGGGTTGTGCCCCCCTTGCTCCGCGGTCTGCTCTGCTGCTGCTCATCGGCGATGCCGCGGCCCTCCTCCGCCTCCCTGCCGCCGGCCCCTCCTCGGGCTGCCGTGCCCACTGCCGCCCAGGCCCGGCCTTCGCTCGGGCGCCCGCACGCCCCAGCCACCGAGCGGGCTGGTGCCCGCACCCGTTTGCCAGCGCCCGTTTGGCCCCTTTCGGCCATTGACAGCGGGACCCCACCCCCAGAACGGATTAATAAAAAAAAAAGGAATTAAAAAGTTAATAATAATATATTAAAAATAAATAATAAATAAAATTATTAAATTAATTAATTAATTAATTAACTTAATTAATCTTGCTTAATTAACCTAATTAATTAACTAAACTAATTAATCCTGATTAGATTAGCCTAAGCAGATAATTAAACCCTAGTTAACCTAACAGTGTATGACAGGTGGGTCCCACCCAGTCAACCCCTGTTGACTGGTGATGACAGCATGACATCATGCTGATGTCATAAATCCAAATTTTCGAATTAAATTAAATAATTAATTAAATTTCAGAAATTAATAAAATCTTTAGAAAATCATATCTGTTAATCCGTAACTCGGATTAAAATATTTTCAACATGAAAGTTGCTCAGAACGACGAGACGATTCCGGATACGCAGTCCGTTCGTCCGCCACACACCCCTAACCTATCGAACTCGCAACTTTCCCCCTCCGGTTCATCTGTCCGAAAACGCGAAACACCGGGAATACTTTCCCGGATGTTTCCCCCTTCACCGGTATCGCCTATCCCTACGTTAGGTCACCCCTAGCACACCGTATTGCCGCGTCTTGCTTTGTGTTACATTTGATTGCTCTGTTATTTATTGTGTTCCCCCTCCGTTACTCCTTTCCGGTAGACTACGAGACCGACGCCGTTGCTGCCCAGTTCGACTACGGAGTTGACGACCCCTCTCTCTTGCCAAAGCGACCAGGCAAGCCCCCCCCTTGATCACCAGATATCGCCTATTCTCCTCTATACTGCTTGCATTAGAGTAGTGTAGCATGTTACTGCTTTCGTTAATCCTATTCTGATGCATAGCCTGACATTGTCGCTATATCTGTTGATACCGTACCTG
>NW_021296542.1:0-2244 GCF_002162155.2 Triticum dicoccoides | reverse complement strand
AGAATGCAAATTACTCACTCTGTAAAGAAATATAAGAGTGTTTAAATCACTAAAATAATGATCTAAACACTCTTATATTTATTTACGGAGGGAGTAGTATACATGTACGTAATCACACAAATATCACGGTATTAGTCAAGTGCACAGTGTAGTGATATTAGGCCTGCAACCTGCAGAAGCATTTGTTAAATTCTTTTAAAAGGATTTTGAAATAACAATTGGCCTCTAGTTAGCAACTTCAAGGACGGTAGTTACAGAAAATACCAGATTCAGTCATTCAGAGTTCAATCGGGATATGTACATACCGGATTTCAAGCGGATGACTTCGCTGGAGAGGATGTCCACCTTGTCTGCATTGACCTCGGCGATCTTCGTGTCATCGTCTACATGGCCGAGCTCAGCCTTATTTGGCCTCGGTGGACGGTGGTCATCAAAAGCTCACGCATGAACCTCTCTAACTCCTCTATCATGGTGAACATCATCTCCAAGTCCGCCACGTGCTGGCCGCGCACGCAGTCAACCTCCCTCTACCAGTCCTCCCACTTCTACGCCTCATCGTCGATGCCCTTCTCGTCTGGCCGGAACTTCTCGATCTCGGTGGCCTCCTCGGCCCACCACTTGGTGTCGTGGTGCGCGCACGGCAGATGCCAAGGGATGGCTAAAGAGAGGAAGAGGCTCGAAGGCACTGGTGGGCTCCAGAGGCGAGGTCGGCATGAGCGAGCACGGGACGCAAGACATACCTAGGTTCAGGGCTCTCCGGAGAGATAACACCCCTAGTCTTGCCGAGCGTGGTTTATATGTGACAGTACAGAGTTGATCCTAGAGCTGTATCGAGGAAGAAGGGAAGCAGGACAAGGCTTAGGCTGCTCCCTCTCCTTGTGTGTGTTTTCTACTGATCGGATCTCTTCACCCCCATGCATGGAGGCCTCCTAGGGGGTTTTATAGGTCAACTGAAGGAAATATGCCCTAGAGGCAATAATAAAGTTATTATTTATTTCCTTATTTCATGATAAATGTTTATTATTCATGCTAGAATTGTATTAACCGGAAACATAATACATGTGTGAATACATAGACAAACAGAGTGTCACTAGTATGCCTCTACTTGACTAGCTCGTTAATCAAAGATGGTTATGTTTCCTAACCATGGACAAAGAGTTGTTATTTAATTAACGGGATCACATCATTAGTTGAATGATCTGATTGACATGACCCATTCCATTAGCTTAGCACCCGATCGTTTAGTATGTTGCTATTGCTTTCTTCATGACTTATACATGCTCCTATGACTATGAGATTATGCAACTCCCGTTTGCCGAAGGAACACTTTGTATGCTACCAAACGTCACAACGTAACTGGGTGATTATAAAGGAGCTCTACAGGTGTCTCCAAAGGTACATGTTGGGTTGGCGTATTTCGAGATTAGGATTTGTCACTCCGATTGTTGGAGAGGTATCTCTGGGCCCTCTCGGTAATGCACATCACATAAGCCTTGCAAGCATTGCAACTAATGAGTTAGTTGCGGGATGATGTATTATGGAACGAGTAAAGAGACTTGCTGGTAACGAGATTGAACTAGGTATTGGATACCGACGATCGAATCTCGGGCAAGTAACATACCGATGACAAAGGGAACAACGTATGTTGTTATGCGGTCTGACCGATAAAGATGTTCGTAGAATATGTAGGAGCCAATATGGGCATCCAGGTCCCGCTATTGGTTATTGACCGGAGACATGTCTCGGTCATGTCTACATTGTTCTCAAACCCGTAGGGTCCGCACGCTTAAGGTTTCGATGACAGTTATATTATGAGTTTATGGGTTTTGATGTACCGAAGGAGTTCGGAGTCCTGGATGAGATCGGGGACATGACGACGAGTCTCGAAATGGTCGAGACGTAAAGATCGATATATTGGACGACTATATTCGGACATCGGAAAGGTTCTGAGTGATTCGGGTATTTTTCGGAGTACCGGGGAGTTACGGGATTACGGGGGAAAAGTATTGGGCCTTATTGGGCCATACGGGAAAGAGAGAGGGGCTGCCTAGGGCAGGCCGCGCGCCCCCCAAGGCCTAGTCCGAATTGGACTAGGGGGAGGGGCTGCGCCCCCTCCTTCCTTGCCTACTCCTTTCCTCTTCCTTGTCTCCTACTCCTACTACATGGAAGGAATCCTAGTTGGACTAGGAAAGGGGAAATCCTACTCCCGGTGGGAGTAGGACTCCCTAGGGCGCGCCATAGAGA
>NW_021296541.1:0-548 GCF_002162155.2 Triticum dicoccoides | reverse complement strand
CCCCGCACCCTCGATTCCCCTACTCAACCGCCGCCGCCGACCCCCCGCACCCCGCGCACCGTCTTATAAAAAAAATAAGTATCAAACAGCTTTTTAAATGCTACTGTCTTATAAAAAATATTACTGTTATTATTTAAACAAGTTTGAACATATTTAAACACAAATAAGTATCAAACAGCTTTTTAAATGCTAAAAAAAATTGTGGAGCCTGGGAGTCGAACCCAGGACCTCCTGGTGTGAGAACTGGCTGCTGACCAGTCGAGCTAGTAGAGGGGACTTGATGTGGATCAGTTCTGGTGGTACATAACCTGTTGGCTTGAGTTGAAATAAAAAAAATACTAATGGCGCACCACGGTGAGGTGCGCCATTAGTATTGTGCCCACGGTGAGGTGCCCGATCCCCCCTTCCCTCTCCCCCTTCGCCCGATCCCCCCTTCCCTCTCCCCCTCGCCAGTTCCCTCTCCCTCTTGATCCACCGCCGCCGCCGCCGCTGCCCTGACCCACTGCTCGCCCTCGCCCTCGCCCTCTCCCTCCCTCGCCCTCTCCCTC
>NW_021296540.1:0-718 GCF_002162155.2 Triticum dicoccoides | reverse complement strand
AAACAAAAAAAACTAAAAAAGTGTTTTCAAATTTGAAAACTAATGGCACTAACAGATAGTTTATAATTTTTCTAAAACTAAAAGCAAAAAGAATAAAAAAATAAAGCAAAAAACAAAAGAAAATAAATAATGCAGAAAACAAAACAAAAAACTGGAAAAAATAGCAACAATAAGTATTTTGTTGTAAGTAGAAACAAAACAAAATAAATAAAGCAACAAAGAAAACAAAAAAACAAAAAAAGTGTTTTCAAATTTGAAAACTAATGGCATTAACAAAAAGTTTATAATTTTTCTAAAACTAAAAGCATAAAGAATTAAAAAATAAAGCAAAAAACAAAATAAAATAAAATAAATAAAGCAACAAAAAAACAAAAAAAGTGCCACCTACTGGGCCCCCACGGCCTGAATACGACTAGAAACCCATCCAAGGGCCAGGATTCAGGCCCGCAGGAGGCCCAGTAGGCCCACAGGCATAACAGTGACAATTAGGCCCATAAGCCTGCAATGGAGAGAAGCTCGAGAGGGGTGCGGCAGTGGGGCTTATAAACCACTGCGCACCCCTCTCAACTAGCAAGGTGGGACTAAACTTTCGACGCCGTAGCCGCACAGAGCCTTTGGTCCCGGTTGGTGGCACCGACCGGGACTAAAGGGGCATTGGTCACGGTTCGTGGCACAAACCGTGACCAATGCCCGCCTTTAGTCCCGGTTGGTGCCACCA
>NW_021296539.1:0-1001 GCF_002162155.2 Triticum dicoccoides | reverse complement strand
GGAAACTCAGATACATGTGTGGATACATAGACAACACCATGTCTCTAGTAAGCCTCTAGTTGACTAGCTCGTTAATCAATAGATGGTTACGGTTTCCTGACCATGGACATTGGATGTCGTTGATAACGGGATCACATCATTAGGAGAATGATGTGATGGACAAGACCCAATCCTAAGCCTAGCACAAGATCATGTAGTTCGTATGCTAAAGCTTTTCTAATGTCAAGTATCATTTCCTTAGACCATGAGATTGTGCAACTCCCGGATACCGTAGGAGTGCTTTGGGTGTGCCAAACGTCACAACGTAACTGGGTGGCTATAAAGGTGCATTACAGGTATCTCCGAAAGTGTCTGTTGGGTTGGCACGAATCGAGACTGGGATTTGTCACTCCGTGTAAACGGAGAGGTATCTCTGGGCCCACTCGGTAGGACATCATCATAATGTGCACAATGTGACCAAGGGGTTGATCACGGGATGATGTGTTACGGAACGAGTAAAGAGACTTGCCAGTAACGAGATTGAACAAGGTATCGGTATACCGACGATCGAATCTCGGGCAAGTACCATACCGCTAGACAAAGGGAATTGTATACGGGATCGATTGAGTCCTTGACATCGTGGTTCATCCGATGAGATCATCGTGGAACATGTGGGAGCCAACATGGGTATCCAGATCCCGCTATTGGTTATTGACCGGAGAACATCTCGGTCATGACTACATGTCTCCCGAACCCGTAGGGTCTACACACTTAAGGTTCGATGACGCTAGGGTTATAAAGGAAGTTTGTATGTGGTTACCGAATGTTGTTCGGAGTCCCGGATGAGATCCCGGACGTCACGAGGAGTTCCGGAATGGTCCGGAGGTAAAGATTTATATATAGGAAGTCCTGTTTCGGCCATCAGGACAAGTTTCGGGGTCATCGGTATTGTACCGGGACCACCGGAAGGGTCCCGGGGGCCCACCGGGTGGGGCCACCTGCCCCGGGGGGCCACATGGGCT
>NW_021296538.1:33594-34808 GCF_002162155.2 Triticum dicoccoides | reverse complement strand
ATGTTGGAGTTACAGAGGCCGGTATGGGCGTGGGTGCCGGAGTGTTTGTAGGTGGAGGGATGAAGACAGTCGGGGTCGGTGCCGGCGTCGGAGTCACCGGGGTGAGTGTGGGTGTGGTTGAGGGCATGGGAGTTTGTGAAGGTGGAGGGCAGGGTATGGACGATGGTGAGGACTTGTGCTTACACGGTGCAGGCTGGGAAGGCTTTGTGGGCGGGCATGATCGGCATGGCGCGGACTGCGCGAGATGCCCGGCTAAGGAGAGCAGGGCCACCAGCAAGAACGCCGCAATGCGGGCCATGGTCTTGGAGCTTAAGGTCTCGGTGTTGGTATAGCTTTCCTGCTCTTGACTATTAGAATGCCTCGGTATGGGCATGCTTATATAGGCGTGCCGTGTACTGTCTTTTATTTTTCGATTGAAATGGTGTACTTCTTGGTCGACATGACCAAGCATGGAGCCCCTTCCCCCGTGACGCTCTTTCCAGGATTGCTGGACCTGTCCCACTTGCACACGTCTGGATGAAATTAACACACCTCATCGTCCACGCTCAGGGACCAACGCTCCACTAGTCTATCTATCTTCTATTCTATACCTAATCTTATATCTTATATTTACTAATTGAAAGCACCATACAAGACACCACCACCACGTTAATCCTAGGAATTAATAACTTTTAGCCATCCGATTAATTTACTGAGTGTCTATGGCCGTTGGATGAAACCTCTCCTATCCCACGTATTCCAATCGTCATCCCCTTGGAATCTTTGTATTTCCCACGCAAAGGAAAAACACAAACCTCTCCTATCCCACGTACGCCAATTGTCCTTCACTTGGTCTCTCTCTATTTCCCTTGATGAAAAGAAAAAACAGGAACCTCTCCTATCCCACGTACGCCAATGGTCCTCGCCTTGGTCTTTCTATTCCCCACGAAATAGAAAACAGGAATCTGAAATCTGAGCGTCTCTCCTCCTGCGTCTCTCCTCCTAGATTTGGCAGCAATAAGTTTAAATTGGTAACCTTCCGATTGCTTAGGTGCGTGGTGGAGATGGGACAAGCAGCCGTCTCTGCCTCCCTGTGGCTTCTACAGGAACGCATTGGCAGCATGCACCGCCGGCGATCTCTGCGGCAGCAGCATCACGTACGTGGTGGACCTCATGAGGAAGGACAAGGTGAGGATCGCATGAACATCCAGCACCCTGCTCGCCTGGAAGTGAGC
>NW_021296538.1:18888-25463 GCF_002162155.2 Triticum dicoccoides | reverse complement strand
CGGTGCTGGCATCGGAGTCACCGATGTTGGTGTTGGCGGCATCACAGGGGCCGGTGTTGGGGTCACCAGGGTTGGCAACGGAGAGACAGGGGTGGGTGCTGGCGTCGGAACCACACGGGTCGGTGTTGGCGCCACCGGACTTGGCGTTGGAGAGATAGGGGTCGATGCCGGCGTCGGTGTTGGCGGCATCACAGGGATATGTCTTGGGGCCACCGGGATTGGCGTTGGAGATACAGGGGTCGGTGCCGGCGTTGGTGCCATAGGCATCTGTGTCGGCGGCATCACGGTTGTAGGTGTTGGGGCCACCGGTGTTGGTGTTGGAGAGAGAGGAGCTGGTACCGGCGTTGGAGTTATAGGGGTTGGTATTGGAGGCATCATAGGGGTCGGTGCCTATGTTGGAGTTACAGAGGCCGGTATGGGCGTGGGTGCCGGAGTGTTTGTAGGTGGAGGGATGAAGACAGTCGGGGTCGGTGCCGGCGTCGGAGTCACCGGGGTGAGTGTGGGTGTGGTTGAGGGCATGGGAGTTTGTGAAGGTGGAGGGCAGGGTATGGACGATGGTGAGGACTTGTGCTTACACGGTGCAGGCTGGGAAGGCTTTGTGGGCGGGCATGATCGGCATGGCGCGGACTGCGCGAGATGCCCGGCTAAGGAGAGCAGGGCCACCAGCAAGAACGCCGCAATGCGGGCCATGGTCTTGGAGCTTAAGGTCTCGGTGTTGGTATAGCTTTCCTGCTCTTGACTATTAGAATGCCTCGGTATGGGCATGCTTATATAGGCGTGCCGTGTACTGTCTTTTATTTTTCGATTGAAATGGTGTACTTTCTTGGTCGACATGACCAAGCGTGGAGCCCTCTTCCCCCGTGACGCTCTTTCCAGGATTGCTGGACCTGTCCCACTTGCACACGTCTGGATGAAATTAAGACACCTCATCGTCCACGCTCAGGGACCAACGCTCCACTAGTCATCTATCTTCTATTCTATACCTAATCTTATATCTTATATTTACTAATTGAAAGCACCATACAAGACACCACCACCACGTTAATCCTAGGAATTAATAACTTTTAGCCATCCGATTAATTTACTGAGTGTCTATGGCCGTTGGATGAAACCTCTCCTATCCCACGTATTCCAATCGTCATCCCCTTGGAATCTTTGTATTTCCCACGCAAAGGAAAAACACAAACCTCTCCTATCCCACGTACGCCAATTGTCCTTCACTTGGTCTCTCTCTATTTCCCTTGATGAAAAGAAAAAACAGGAACCTCTCCTATCCCACGTACGCCAATGGTCCTCGCCTTGGTCTTTCTATTCCCCACGAAATAGAAAACAGGAATCTGAAATCTGAGCGTCTCTCCTCCTGCGTCTCTCCTCCTAGATTTGGCAGCAATAAGTTTAAATTGGTAACCTTCCGATTGCTTAGGTGCGTGGTGGAGATGGGACAAGCAGCCGTCTCTGCCTCCCTGTGGCTTCTACAGGAACGCATTGGCAGCATGCACCGCCGGCGATCTCTGCGGCAGCAGCATCACGTACGTGGTGGACCTCATGAGGAAGGACAAGGTGAGGATCGCATGAACATCCAGCACCCTGCTCGCCTGGAAGTGAGCTGAGATCGTGTCGGACCTCTGCCATGCCGGGTTCAAAGACTGATCTGATGTGGAGAAAGCCTATTTTCAGCGGCCCTACCAGGGAGGACGGCCCTACAGATCTTTCCAGGTGTTAAAACCATCATCCAGCCCACGAATCACAAGGATGATTATGAGACATTTTTTGTTGTCTAATTGCCCTGGAGACTCCAAGGAAAGGATCAGACAGAGACATCTTTCGTACCTTCAGCCGGAAGCCTGTACTCAGCTGCGAAACAAGGTTCACTAATCTTGGGTAAGCATTATCAATCAAGTTAAAATCCGAGATGATAACCCAGTTGTTTGGATGCGACCAATGCTTAGTTTATTTTAATTGTACGTATAAGAATGGTGCATTATGTGATTTCTCCTTTCCCAGGTCAAATCAACTTATGGAACAGAAGGTAAAGAAAAGATCATGTTATCAGTATTGGTATACGTGTCATTGCTAGCAAGTTAATCTAGAGCTCTGATCAGTGTTTTATCACCATTTGCAATATTATCAGATTTTGAGTCGTATGGTACAATGTTGTCTGGTGCGTCTCAAAAACAAAATTTGTTATCCAGTGCTTGGATTTGTTGAGACTACTTCTACTGTTTAAAGTTCAATTTTTTGTGACTGCTCACCAGACCCCTGTTCATACATTAGTTCATCTCATCATGGTAGCATACAGTTAGGTTGTATTCAATAATTCTGTATGTATGTTTGCTAGCATGAGGCGTCAATGATTTTAGGTGTTCGACGCATGCCTAAAATCATATGTTTACATTCCCCTGTTCATTAAATTTATCCAAATTAATTTAGTGCAATACAAGGGTTGGGTCAGTTAGGAGAAAGAGGATTTTGGCCCCCCTTGACATGCATGCAGCACTTGGCATTGTGTGATCCTAATGAAATTATTTGTCAATCTACGAAGTTATCCCTGTTAAAAATATATAATAACATGGAATTATATATATATACCAGTACATATGGCGGAAACCATCTTCTATGTCATTGTATTTGCCAAACTTCGAAATGTTGTTTCTTTCGGTTCAAAGAATATGGATGTCTATTCGAGATTATTCTTCAGCTTCTGTATGGGACATGCATGCCAGCAGAGGAACACCATAATAATAGACAAACTTATACTAAGTTGCAAGTTGAACCTCATATGCGATTGGCCAACTTTTATTGCTTACGCATACTTACATTTAGGATCACCAAGATGTAGGTCAAGGGAGTGGCCAGCAGAGTGATTCTTTCAAATATATGACACTACTACTTAATTTTTTTGTTTCCACATTATATTAGTATAATACAATAATGCAAAACTACATAAAAAATACCTAGCCCGTGCAGTGGCACGGGTTGACGACTAGTATCTATAACTACTATTCCCTCCGTTTCAAAATAAATGTCTCAACTTTGTACTAACATTAGTGCAAAATTATACTAATGTTGAAACAGTTGTTTTGAGAAGGAGGGAGTAATAAAGTAATAATCTTCTTCCTCTATGGCTAGTCATGATTATCTTCTTCCTCTCTGTCTATCTCTCATGGTCGACGGTGGGGCTCGCCGGGGTGAGGTGCCTGCGACTCCGACCTGCTCCTACCTCTCTTCACTTTCTGTCTCTAACTCTCCCCCTCTCCCCTTCTCTCTTCCTCGTAATCTTCCACTATTCTTCACTATAGGGTTAATTTGGGAGGGAGCGTCCCCTAGACGATACCTGGGACCCCGATCGCCGCCACAACCACTGGTCTTCATCTCCTAAATTCAGCCTCTCCGAGCAACCGTACAAGACCCCGACCACCATGTCGTCTTTGAAATGACCATGCGAGCCTAGTTCCCTCTTTCCCTACTCGATTTTATGCCCGGACCCCCCTGCTCGAAGCCGCCGCCATGATCAAGCTCGACAGAATAGGTTGTGCGGCGGCCCGCCTACGTCTGTCGCGCCAGTCACACTGGCGTGCGTCGTCTAGCTACCCCGCACCTCGCGCCCTCCTACCGCGGTCATTCGGCCACCTACGGTGAGCCGACGGTGAGCTACCGGCGAGCACATGAACTCAATATCGGGCTTATGTTCCAGGTGTGGACCGGTGTTGACCTTGATTGTGGGCCCATGGCCCACATGTCAGGGAGAGAGAGGGTCTGAGAGAGAAGGTTTTATTTTTACTTTTATAATTTTGGTTTGGCCCACTTGTAAGTGTGTGCGAGAGGGGTGACTCCTTTTTCTAGTTTGGCCCACAAGTAAGTGAGTGAGAGAGGGGGTGAGAGAAAGAGTTTTTTCCTTTGATTTTTCAGAGTTGGTCCCGCATGTGAATGACATAAGGACGCATGGGCAATGATGTCCACAAAACGTATAGTAGACGCTCAACGAGCTTTGGTCAGACAGAAACGACACA
The DNA here is from genome assembly GCF_002162155.2 of Triticum dicoccoides. Taxonomy (NCBI): domain Eukaryota; kingdom Viridiplantae; phylum Streptophyta; class Magnoliopsida; order Poales; family Poaceae; genus Triticum; species Triticum dicoccoides. Next base: position 21,453 of record NW_021296538.1, on the reverse strand, counting down.
AAAGGGCATTTCAATAAGGGAACTAACAACAGAGGGGCAAATTTGAGTATGCATCGAAATTAGGGGCAAATCTGAGTAGTGGATTCGAGTTAGGGGCATAAATGTAAATGTCCATATCTTTTAAACCGTAACTCTAATTTTAACATGTTATATGTGGAATTTGATTAGAAAAATGTGTAGAATCTGAATATGATGTTATTTTACATGTCTAATATTTTTAATGCTATTTATGGTGCAACCTTAGTCAATACCGCACAATTAGTCTTCATTTTGGACGCGGATCCGTATTACAAGTTAACACGCGGCACACAATGTTATGTGATGTTTGGCAAGGAGTGAGCTAGGTAAATGATTATAGTGAGTCTAGTATAATCCATCGGCTTGTTGTATTTGCACCAGGTTCTCACAATGTATGTAATTTTTCTTGGTGTAATCCACGCGCGTACTTACTATTGGACTTAACATTTGTTTTTTAGTGAATACACAAACAATTATTTAACAGGATGAGCATACACTTACAATATTCATGAACATCAGAACTGAATGAATGTTTATTTTGAAAATATCCAAACAACTCTTGTGATAGTCATAAATGTTAATATTGGAACCGATAACTATGATATTAATTTGTGTTCCATCTGCTGCATGTGACGGTGACACATAATTTATAGATCTGGCCTCCTCAGTGTTGAATGGCACCACCCAGATGTTGCATGTTTGTGGTCGTAGGTGCACGGTATTAATATGACGAGTCAGAATCAAAATTGAATTGAAATGAAAATAGTTGCTCAGCTAAAAAATGTTTACTCTCCCGTTTGCAACGCAGAGAAACCATGCATTTGTAAGAACTTTCTCTTGTATTGAGCATTCCAGAATATCCACACAATGCTTTATACCACCTACACTTTTGGATTGAACAAGTGCCGCGTCCACAACGACCTAGCTCAAGCCCACCGGACTATTCACACCATGCCTTAAACCACAGACACTTCGTATTAGACATGTGTGTCGTCCTCACCGTCCTGGCTTTCAGAAATAAATATCCCGTGGAACATCCGAGCATCGATATAAAAATCACATTGATCATCCGTAACTCCGAGTGAACCCGGATGGGCACAAGGATACAAAATCATACAATAAAAAATAACAATGAATGCACACACAATGGTCGACCCTACAAAACAGGGGTTCGTCACGCACTTGCCTCGACTCAACTATTAGACCATAGAATTTTCTCGATTCTTGAAACTCTCAAACCCATTTGTAAAAAATGATTTAGAAGGCTAATTCAAATACTAATCACTTAACATAGTGTGTATGCCTAACCATGTACTGGCATCTTTCATATACTTATAAACATGGATCCATCAGTCCTTTTCTCAGAATCCAGTTTATGTACATAACATGCCAAAAGAATTTCCAACCTATAGCTGCCTAATTCTATTCTTATAGGCAGTTTGGCAGATTGATGCTTGTCCAACAAGGACATCCGCAATATCCATGGCACAAACATCAACCCGAATGGTCCGAATAATTGTCCTTGTTAGATAAGCATCAATCTGCCCAACTGCCTATACGAATAGAATTAGGCATCTGTAGGTTGGAAATTATTTCGGCCTCTTATGTACATAAAGAGATAGAGACTGATGGATCCATGTTTACAAGTATATGAAAGATGCCAATATACGGTTAGGCATGAACACTGTTGTAAGTGATTAGTATTTGAAGTAGCCTTCTTAATTATTTTTAACGAATAGGTTCGAGAGCTTCAAGAGTCGAGGACAATTCTGCGGTCTAATAGTTGATTTGAGAAAAGTGCATGACGAACACCCGTTTTGTATGGTTGACCATTGTGTGTGCATTCATTGTTACTTTTTATTGTCTGATTTCGTATCCTTGCGCCCATTCGGGTTCACGCGGAGTTACTTTTGATCAATGTGATTTTTATATGGATGCTCGGATGTTCCACTGGATATTTATTTCTGAAAGCCAGGACGGTGAGGACGTCACACATGTCAAAGCCGAAGTGTCGGTGGCATAAGGCATGGTGTGAATAATCTGGTGGGCTTGAGCTAGGTCGGCGAGGACGCCACACGTGTTGAATCTGAAAGTGTCGATGGTATAAAGCATTGTGTGGACATTCCAGAATGCTCATTACAAGAGAAAGTTCTTACAAATGCATGGTTTCTTGTTGGGATGGTTATAGCCTTTCTAAGATTGTGCTTTCAGATATATTTTTGTGTTCCCATCTGAAATCATGGAGTTCCTCATTTACTGATGTTCTATATTGTGCTTGCTGAGTATTTTTGTACTCACTCTTGCATACATATGGATTTCTGGTACTAAAGGACACTGGTAGAAAACAGGGCTTTGGTCACAGCCCAATATACACATTAGTCCCGGTTGCACTACGAACCGGGACTAATGTGAGCATTAGTCCTGGTTCGAGCGGCTAAAGGCATTAGTCCCAGTTCAAATGAGACCTTTAGTCCCGGTTTGAGACACGAACCGGGACTAAAGGGCATCACACCCTTTAGTCCCGGTTCGTGTCTCATACTGGGACTA
>NW_021296538.1:0-16497 GCF_002162155.2 Triticum dicoccoides | reverse complement strand
TATTCTATACCTAATCTTATATCTTATATTTACTAATTGAAAGCACCATACAAGACACCACCACCACGTTAATCCTAGGAATTAATAACTTTTAGCCATCCGATTAATTTACTGAGTGTCTATGGCCGTTGGATGAAACCTCTCCTATCCCACGTATTCCAATCGTCATCCCCTTGGAATCTTTGTATTTCCCACGCAAAGGAAAAACACAAACCTCTCCTATCCCACGTACGCCAATTGTCCTTCACTTGGTCTCTCTCTATTTCCCTTGATGAAAAGAAAAAACAGGAACCTCTCCTATCCCACGTACGCCAATGGTCCTCGCCTTGGTCTTTCTATTCCCCACGAAATAGAAAACAGGAATCTGAAATCTGAGCGTCTCTCCTCCTGCGTCTCTCCTCCTAGATTTGGCAGCAATAAGTTTAAATTGGTAACCTTCCGATTGCTTAGGTGCGTGGTGGAGATGGGACAAGCAGCCGTCTCTGCCTCCCTGTGGCTTCTACAGGAACGCATTGGCAGCATGCACCGCCGGCGATCTCTGCGGCAGCAGCATCACGTACGTGGTGGACCTCATGAGGAAGGACAAGGTGAGGATCGCATGAACATCCAGCACCCTGCTCGCCTGGAAGTGAGCGGAGATCGTGTCGGACCTCTGCCATGCCGGGTTCAAAGACTGACCTGATGTGGAGAAAGCCTATTTTCAGCGGCCCTACCAGGGAGGACGGCCCTACAGATCTTTCCAGGTGTTAAAACCATCATCCAGCCCACGAATCACAAGGATGATTATGAGACATTTTTTGTTGTCTAATTGCCCTGGAGACTCCAAGGAAAGGATCAGACAGAGACATCTTTCGTACCTTCAGCCGGAAGCCTGTACTCAGCTGCGAAACAAGGTTCACTAATCTTGGGTAAGCATTATCAATCAAGTTAAAATCCGAGATGATAACCCAGTTGTTTGGATGCGACCAATGCTTAGTTTATTTTAATTGTACGTATAAGAATGGTGCATTATGTGATTTCTCCTTTCCCAGGTCAAATCAACTTATGGAACAGAAGGTAAAGAAAAGATCATGTTATCGGTACTGGTATACGTGTCATTGCTAGCAAGTTAATCTAGAGCTCTGATCAGTGTTTTATCACCATTTGCAATATTATCAGATTTTGAGTCGTATGGTACAATGTTGTCTGGTGCGTCTCAAAAACAAAATTTGTTATCCAGTGCTTGGATTTGTTGAGACTACTTCTACTGTTTAAAGTTCAATTTTTTGTGACTGCTCACCAGACCCCTGTTCATACATTAGTTCATCTCATCATGGTGGCATACAGTTAGGTTGTATTCAATAATTCTGTATGTATGTTTGCTAGCATGAGGCGTCAATGATTTTAGGTGTTCGACGCATGCCTAAAATCATATGTTTCCATTCCCCTGTTCATTAAATTTATCCAAATTAATTTAGTGCAATACAAGGGTTGGGTCAGTTAGGAGAAAGAGGATTTTGGCCCCCCTTGACATGCATGCAGCACTTGGCATTGTGTGATCCTAATGAAATTATTTGTCAATCTACGAAGTTATCCCTGTTAAAAATATATAATAACATGGAATTATATATATATACCAGTACATATGGCGGAAACCATCTGCTATGTCATTGTATTTGCCAAACTTCGAAATGTTGTTTCTTTCGGTTCAAAGAATATGGATGTCTATTCGAGATTATTCTTCAGCTTCTGTATGGGACATGCATGCCAGCAGAGGAACACCATAATAATAGACAAACTTATACTAAGTTGCAAGTTGAACCTCATATGCGATTGGCCAACTTTTATTGCTTACGCATACTTACATTTAGGATCACCAAGATGTAGGTCAAGGGAGTGGCCAGCAGAGTGATTCTTTCAAATATATGACACTACTACTTAATTTTTTTTGTTTCCACATTATATTAGTATAATACAATAATGCAAAACTACATAAAAAATACCTAGCCCGTGCAGTGGCACGGGTTGACGACTAGTATCTATAACTACTATTCCCTCCGTTTCAAAATAAATGTCTCAACTTTGTACTAACATTAGTGCAAAATTATACTAATGTTGAAACAGTTGTTTTGAGAAGGAGGGAGTAATAAAGTAATAATCTTCTTCCTCTCTGGCTAGTCATGATTATCTTCTTCCTCTCTGTCTATCTCTCATGGTCGACGGTGGGGCTCGCCGGGGTGAGGTGCCTGTGACTCCGACCTGCTCCTACCTCTCTTCACTTTCTGTCTCTAACTCTCCCCCTCTCCCCTTCTCTCTTCCTCGTAATCTTCCACTATTCTTCACTATAGGGTTAATTTGGGAGGGAGCGTCCCCTAGACGATACCTGGGACCCCGATCGCCGCCACAACCACTGGTCTTCATCTCCTAAATTCAGCCTCTCCGAGCAACCGTACAAGACCCCGACCACCATGTCGTCTTTGAAATGACCATGCGAGCCTAGTTCCCTCTTTCCCTACTCGATTTCATGCCCGGACCCCCCTGCTCGAAGCCGCCGCCATGATCAAGCTCGACAGAATCGGTTGTGCGGCGGCCCGCCTACGTCTGTCGCTCCAGTCACACTGGCGTGCATCGTCTAGCTACCCCGCACCTCGCGCCCTCCTACTACGGTCATTCGGCCACCTACGGTGAGCCGACGGTGAGCTACCGGCGAGCACATGAACTCAATATCGGGCTTATGTTCCAGGTGTGGACCGGTGTTGACCTTGATTGTGGGCCCATGGCCCACATGTCAGGGAGAGAGAGGGTCTGAGAGAGAAGGTTTTATTTTTACTTTTATAATTTTGGTTTGGCCCACTTGTAAGTGTGTGCGAGAGGGGTGACTCCTTTTTCTAGTTTGGCCCACAAGTAAGTGAGTGAGAGAGGGGGTGAGAGAAAGAGTTTTTTCCTTTGATTTTTCAGAGTTGGTCCCGCATGTGAATGACATAAGGACGCATGGGCAATGATGTCCACAAAACGTATAGTAGACGCTCAACGAGCTTTGGTCAGACAGAAACGACACAAAAGGGCATTTCAATAAGGGAACTAACAACAGAGGGGCAAATTTGAGTATGCATCGAAATTAGGGGCAAATCTGAGTAGTGGATTCGAGTTAGGGGCATAAATGTAAATGTCCATATCTTTTAAACCGTAACTCCAATTTTAACATGTTATATGTGGAATTTGATTAGAAAAATGTGTAGAATCTGAATATGATGTTATTTTACATGTCTAATATTTTTAATGCCATTTATGGTGCAACCTTAATCAATACAGCAAATTAGTCTTCATTTTTGGACGCGGATCCGTATTACAAGTTAACACGCGGCACACAATGTCATGTGATGTATGGCAAGGAGTGAGCTAGGTAAATGATTATAGTGAGTCTAGTATAATCCATCGGCTTGTTGTATTTGCACCAGGTTCTCACAATGTATGTAATTTTTTTGGTGTAATCCACGTGCGTACTTACTAATGGACTTAACATTTGATTTTTAGTGAATACACAAACAATTTTTTGACAGGATGTGCATACACTTACAATATTCGTAAACATCAGAACTGAATGAATGTTTATTTTGAAAATATCCAAACAACTCTTGTGATAGTCATAAACGTTAATATTGGAACCGATAACTATGATATTAATTTGTGTTCCATCTGCTGCATGTGACGGTGACACATAATTTATAGATCTGGCCTCCCCAGTGTTGAATGGCACCACCCAGATGTCGCATGTTTGTGGTCGTAGGTGCACGGTATCAATATGACGAGTCAGAATCAAAATTGAATTGAAATGAAAATAGTTGCTCAGCTAAAAAATGTTTACTCTCCTGTTTGCAACGCACAGAAACCATGCATTTGTAAGAACTTTCTCTTATATTGAGCATTCCAGAATATCCACACGATGCTTTATACCACCTACACATTTGGATTGAACAAGTGTCGCGTCCACAACGACCTAGCTCAAGCCCACCGGATTATTCACACCATGCCTTAAACCATGATTATTCACACATGTCAGGGAGAGAGAGGGTCTGAGAGAGAAGGTTTTATTTGTACTTTTATAGTTTTGGTTTGGCCCACTTGTAAGTGTGTGCAAGAGGGGTGAGAGAGAGTCTTTTTTCCTTTTTCTAGTTTGGCCCCACAAGTAAGTGAGTGAGAGAGGGGGTGAGATAAAGAGTTTTGTCCTTTGATTTTTCAGAGTGGGTCCCGCATGTCAATGACATAAGGAGGCAGGGCAATGATGTCCATAAAACGTCTAGTAGACGCTCAACGAGCTTTGGTAAGGCGAAAACCACACAAAAGGGCATTTCTACAAGGGGAACTAACGACAGAGGGGCAAATTTGAGTATGCATCGAAATTAGGGGCAAATCTGAGTAGTGGATTCGAGTTAGGGGCACAAATGTAAATGTCCATATCTTCTAAACCGCAACTTCAATTTTAACATGTTATATGTGGAATTTGATTAGAAAGATGTGTAGAATCTGAATATGATGTTATTTTACATGTCAAATATTTTTAAATGCTATTTATATTGCAACCTAATCAATAAAGCATAATTCGTCTTCATTTTGGACGCGGATCCATATTACAAGTTAACACGCGGCACACAATGTTATGTGATGTTTGGCAAGGAGTGAGCTAGGTAAATGATTATAGTGAGTCTAGTATAATTCATCGGCTTGTTGTATTTGCACCGAGTTCTCCCTTTGTACATATACCATGATCTAACAACCTACGTATGTAATTTTTCTTGGTGAAAACCACGCGGGTACTTACCAATGGACTGAACATTTGTTTTTTAGTGAATACACAAACAATTTTTTAACAGGATGTACATACACTTACAATATTCATGAACATCGGAAGTGAATGAATGTTTATTTTGAAAATATCCAAACAATAATTGTGATAGTCATAATACTTAATATTGGAACCGGTAAGTATGATATTAATTTGTGTTCCATCTGCTGCATGTGATGGTGACACATAATTTATAGATCTGGCCTCCTCAGTGTTGAATGGCACCACCCAGATGTTGCATGTTTGTGGTCGTAGGTGCACGTTATCAATATGACGAGTCAGAATCAAAATTGAATTGAAATGAAAATAGTTGCTCAGCTAAAAAATGTTTACTCTCCCGTTTGCAACGCACAGAAACCATGCATTTGTAAGAACTTTCTCTTGTATTGAGCATTTCGGAATATCCACACAATGCTTTATACCACCTACACTTTTGGATTGAACAAGTGTCGCGTCCACAACGACCTAGCTCAAGCGCACCAGTTTAATCACACCATGCCTTAAACCACAGACACTTTCTATTAGACATGTGTGACGTCCTCACCGTCCTGGCTTTCAGAAATAAATATCCTGTGGAACATCCGAGCATCGATATAAAAATCACGTTGATCAACCGTAACTTCGAGTGAACCCGAATGTGCACAAGGATACGAAATCAGACAATAACAAATAACAATGAATGCACACAAGATGATCAACCCTACAAAACAGGGGTTCGTCACACACTTGCTCGACTCAACTATTAGACCGTAGAATTGTCTCGACTCTTGAAACTCTCAAACCCATTTGTAAAAAATGATTTAGAAGGCTAATTCAAATACTAATCACTTAACATAGTGTGTATGCAAAACCATGTACTGGCATCTTTCATATACTTGTAAACATGGATCCATTAGTCCTTTTATCAGAGTCCAGTTTATGTACATAACATGCCAAAAGAATTTCCAACCTACAGCTGCCTAATTCTATTCTTATAGGCAGTTTGGCAGATTGATGCTTGTCCAACAAGGACATCCGCAATATCCATGGCACAAACATCAACCCGAATGGTCCGAATAATTGTCCTTGTTAGATAAGCATCAATCTGCCCAACTGCCTATACGAATAGAATTAGGCATCTGTAGGTTGGAAATTATTTCGGCCTCTTATGTACATAAAGAGATAGAGACTGATGGATCCATGTTTACAAGTATATGAAAGATGCCAATATACGGTTAGGCATGAACACTGTTGTAAGTGATTAGTATTTGAAGTAGCCTTCTTAATTATTTTTAGCGAATAGGTTCGAGAGCTTCAAGAGTCGAGGACAATTCTGCGGTCTAATAGTTGATTTGAGAAAAGTGCATGACGAACACCCGTTTTGTATGGTTGACCATTGTGTGTGAATTTATTGTTACTTTTTATTGTCTGATTTCGTATCCTTGCACCCATTCGGGTTCACGCGGAGTTATTGTTGATCAATGTGATTTTTATATGGATGCTCGGATGTTCCACTGGATATTTATTTCTGAAATCCAGGACAGTGAGGACATCACACATGTCAAAGCCGAAGTGTCGGTGGCATAAGGCATGGTGTGAATAATCTGGTGGGCTTGAGCTAGGTCGGCGAGGATGCCACACGTGTTTAATCTGAAAGTGTCGATGGTATAAAGCATTGTGTGGACATTCCAGAATGCTCACTACAAGAGAAAGTTCTTACAAATGCATGGTTTCTTGTTGGGATGGTTATAGCCTTTCTAAGATTGTGCTTTCAGATATATTTTTGTGTTCCCATCTGAAATCATGGAGTTCCTCATTTACTGATGTTCTATATTGTGCTTGCTGAGTATTTTTGTACTCACTCTTGCATACATATGGATTTCTGGTGCTACAGAACACTGGTAGAAAACAGGGCTTTGGTCACAGCCCAATATACACATTAGTCCCGGTTGCACTACGAACCGGGACTAATGTGAGCATTAGTCCCGGTTCGAGCGGCTAAAGGCATTAGTCCCGGTTCAAATGAGACCTTTAGTCCCAGTTTGAGACACGAACCGGGACTAAAGGTCATCACACCCTTTAGTCCCGGTTCGTGTCTCAAACTGGGACTAAAGGGGTTCGTGTCTCAAACTCTACGCCCCCCCCCCTGTATCGCCATTTCAGATTTGAAAAACGACAGAAAATGATAAAAACTTCAAAAAAATAAAATCCTTTGAGATGTAGTTATATTAGTACATCTACTAGTTAGGAAAATTTAAAAACTTAAATTTGTACATGTTTTGCAAAAAAGTGCTATGAAAAAGTAAAAGGGCTATAACTTTTGCATACAATGTCGGAAAAAATGTATAATATATCAAAATGTTCAGCACGAAAATCCGCATCCTGTAAAGCGTATGGTTCAACAAGTGCCTTGGTATGGGTTACAAGTGGATGTGAAAACTTCTTTTACACAGTACGGACATTTTATTCATAGTTCAAAAAGAAAACACACACTACAAAACCGATGGAAGACCACAATTGGTAGCATGTTATATGGTTACTATAGGATACGCTGTTACACAAACACAATGTACGCATGCTCCACAGCTCCCCGTCACAAGTAGCGAGTCAGAGCTGCAAATCCATGTACATATAGATTATTACACTTCGATGTGTCACCTGTGTGACCACACAAGAGAATTTAATGCATGTATCGCATTCATATGCAGGTGATACTGATAGTACATATAGTAATCTATGGAGCTTAATTAGGGCAACGGAAGTCTTTCGGCACTCTCTTGCCGCACTGGTTGACGAGCACCTTGATGGCGATGGGCAGCATGAGGTTGATGTTGAGGGCCTTGACCTTGATGGTGGTGCAAAGGCAGAGAGCAGCGTCGAGGTTGGCCACGCCGGCAAGCAGCGGACAGCATGTACCGCTGGCGCTACTGTCGATCACCGCGTGCAACAGCCCCTTTAGCTTGTCCACTCATGCAAACAGCTTCAGTGTGTCCACTGGGCACTTGCCGGTCAATGTATCCCGCGCTGGGGCCGAGGCTGGGGGTGGCGTCGGAGTCACAGGGGTGGGTGCTGGCGGCATCACGGGTGTCGGTGTTGGGGCCACCGGGATTGGCGTTGGAGAGACAAGGGTTGGTGCTGGCATCGGAGTCACTGGGGTCGGTGTTGGCGGCATCATAGGAGTCGGTGTTGGGGCCACCAAGGTTGGCGTTGGAGTAAAGGGGGTCGGTGCTGGCATCGGAGTCACCGATGTTGGTGTTGGCGGCATTACATGGGCCGGTGTTGGGGTCACTGGGGATGGCGTTGGAGAGACAGGGGTTGGTGCTGGCGTCGGAACCACATGGTCGTTGTTGGGGCCACCGGACTTGGCGTTGGAGAGACAGGGGTCGATGCCGGTGTCGGTGTTGGCGGCATCATAGGCGTTGGTGTTGGGGCCACCGGGTTTGGCGTTGGAGAGACAGGGGTCGGTGATGGCGTTAGTGTCACATGCGTCTGTGTTGGCGGCATCACGACTGTAGCTGTTGGGGCCACCCATGTTGGTGTTGGAGAGAGAGGAGCTGGTACCGGCGTCGGAGTTATAGGGGTTGGTATTGGAGGCATCATAGGGGTCGGTGCCGATGTTGGAGTTACAGAGGCCGGTATGGGCGTGGGTGCCGGAGTGTTTGTAGGTGGAGGGATGAAGACAGTCGGGGTCGGTGCCGGTGTCGGAGTCACCGGGGTGAGTGTGGGTGTGGGTGAGGGCATGGGAATTTATAATCACCGGCATAAACTTCTCCTATGATTTTGAAAACATGTAGAGGTTGCCTATTTGTTTTTTTCCAAAATCCTATTTGTTCTTCTTTATGGCACTCTCTCCATGTGTACTCTCAAATGTTAAGGAATCCATCACCAACACTCTATTTTGTTTTTTGTTTCAGATTACAACTAAGACAAGTTTTTATAGTCGAATGAATAACTCAGAGTAGGTGTATGCATGTAGCAAGATCTGCAGACTTGCAGCTTTTATCAAGGAGGAACAAAATGTACAGGATGCAAAAAAAAAGTTCAATATAGTGCAGATGATCTGAAATGTCCAAGTGAATATCTAAATGTATTATCTTACTGCTTGAACTTTTAAGGCATTCTCATTAGAGCAATCTGGATTAGCAATACTTGTTTGATTGTTTTAGTTTTTCCAAGATTTTGGAAAGTAAAAAAAAGTACAACCTCCTTTTCGAGCTGGCTACTGAATTATACTGTATGTGATATATAACCACATTTTCTTGGCTATCTCAACTTATTAATTAGGTTGATTTTATCTTAGATAGCTATAGTCTACAGTAGGGAACAAAATTTCACCGTACACACTGTACCAATCATATTATGATTCTCCAGTCTTGGCCGCATCTATCACTTTTAGATAAGCACGGAAATGACATGAAGCATTTCGTTCATGATTGTATCATTTACTCCAGAATCACTAATGCAGAATCGGGATTTAGCACCGGTTCATAAGGCCCTTTAGTGCCGGTTCCGTAACCGGCACTGAAGTGTGGGGCCTAAAGCCCCCCCCCTCGATTTAGTATCGGTCAACACGAACCGCCCTAAAGGGCCACCACGTGGCACGAGCCCGCGCTAGGGGCGGGGAGACCTTTAGTACCGGTTGGTAACACCAACCGGTACTAAAGGATTTTTTTTAAATAAAGCAAAATCAGCCTGCCTACTGGGCCGGCACGGCCTGGATACGACTAGAAACCCAACCTCTAGTTGGGCCAGGATGCAGGCCCAGTAGGCCCTACAGGGCAGAAGACTTGCAATAGGCCCACAAAGGCCTGCTTAGACAGAAGCTCGACATGGTAGCCACGTCGGGGCTTATAAACCGGTGCGAGCTCCTTTCAACTAGCGAGGTGGAACTAAACATTGTGCACTGCGGGTGGCAGTGCACCCCAACCGGTACTAAAGCGGGGGGGTCTTTAGTATTGGTTGGAGCCACCAACCCGTACTAAAGGCCACCACCTCTTTAGTACCAGTTCGTGGCATGAACCGGTATTAAAAGTTCGCCACGAACCGGTACTAATGAGCGCCGCCCGCCTTGTCACAACCTAGCTAGTCATGCATTAGAGTGTTGCATCATGTTTACTCTTTCATCAGAAACTTGAAATGGGGATGACAGAACCCCCAGTCCCCTCTGAAACCAACTAGGGTTACTAAAATAATTTTTCAATGAACCTGAAATGCCCTTCTAAAATGCCCATCATTTTTGCCTTGGTTCAGAACCTCTGCCAAAAGTGGTGCACATTTTCCTAGGCCATCCTAGGGTTTTTGATTTAAATCATAAATATTTGAATTTGGGCATTTAAAATAATATAAAATATTTAAATGCTCAAATATCTCCAAACTAAAATGTTTCATGTTGGAAATAATCCAACTATGGGCCAGGAATAGTTTGGTGAATTTTTGAAGTTGCCTAGGTATTTTATTAAATTCAACAAAGTTGCAGTTATATTAAATAAAAACAGAAACAGAAAAAAAAGGGGAAAACTTCCCTGTGCGGCCCAGCCAGCTGGCCGGCCCAGCAAGCCAGCCCAGCCCACCACCGCCGTCGTCCTCCTGGCGCCAGTCGGCCAGGCGTGTGGCCGGCGCGCGCGCACGGCCGGAGCGCCACGCCACCAGCCCGTCTGCCTGCCTCCCCCGCCAGCGCGACGCCGCGGCGCTTCTTCTCGGTGCCGCCCCGATCCCCTGGCCTTATCCCCCTCTCTCTCCCGTGCTGCTCTCTCTCTCTCTCTCTCTCACGGCCGAACACCACCGTCGCCGCCGTTCGCCATAGCCGCCGTCTCCGACCACCCCTCGCTCCCCCGACTAGCTCAGGAGCTCCGCCTCGACTCCCTCTTCCTCCCCACCGCTCCACAGCTCCCCGGAAGCCCTGCATCGCCGCCACGTCGCCGTTCCCCTCTTCGGGCTCCGACCACCGTCGCCGTCGATTCGCCGTCTCCAGCGCGTCCCCGAGCCCACTTCGACGCCCACTACAACCGCGGTGAGCTACGCCACCGTTTCCCCCTCTCCTCCCCCTCGTTTCCCCACCGTAGCCTCCTCCCCACCACGGCCGAACCTCCGCCGTCGCCGAGCTCGTCGTCGACGCAGCTCCGGTGACCATTTGGTCACCCCGGCGAGTCCAACGAGTTCGCAAGACCCCGTAGAGCATCCCTAGCGCCTCGCTTCGCTCGACTTCGAGCTCCAACCCCGTTCCCGTGCACGACCGAACCCCGGCGGCCGCAGCCGAGCTCGCCGCCGTCGACTCCGGCCACCCCGACCCCAACGGACTCCGCCAAGAGCTGCGGTTTGTCCTCAGCTCCACTCCGGTGGTGTCCGCGGCCCCTCTGGTGGCCGAAATGGCCAAAACCACTCCCGCCGCCGCGTCGGGCTCGCCGGCGGCTAAACGCCGGCAGCCGACTTTGACTTTGACCACGGGTGGGCCCTGGTTGACTCCCCTGAGTCAATGACAGGTGGGGCCCAGCCCTGTTAATTAAACAGGATTAGTTTTAATTAAATTTTAATTAAAATAATCACCCTGACATGCGGGACCCACTGTCAGGTTTGACCCAGACCTGTTCCGTTGACCTGCTGACGTCACACTGACGTCAGGCTGACGCAGTAATTGATTTTCTGAATTTAAATTAAATCAGGAAATTCCATAATATTATTTAAACTTCAAAAATTCATAACTTTTATTCTGTAACTCCAAATTGGACAAATTATATATGAAAAATGATCAGAAAAATCCAATCTATCCATCTGTACTATTTTCATGCATGATCAAACAAGTTAAATTGATGTTTTAAGCAGAACAAGGAAAAGCACTTTAAAAGACCATATTTGAACTTAAAATTTGAATCCTTGATTCAAATTTGTTCAAACCCCTCTGTTCTTAGTTGCATTAGCCCAACACACTCATATTGCCATGTTTCATGCATGCATCATATTGTTGCACATTGTTTGGTGATGGTTGTGTATCGATGTCCTTTGCGACAGGTTCTGCCCCCGAGGAGTACCGTGATTACCCTAACGAAGAACCATATCAGTGCATCGAACCATCAGGCAAGCAACCAACCATTTGATCATATCGATACAATCCCATGTTCTCGCTCCTGCTCTCTTTTACTGCATTAAGACAACGCGATTCAAACTGCTGTGTGCTACGGTAGTTGAACCCATTTCCTCTGCATGACCTGTCATTGCCACAGTAACTAGATGAAACCCACTAGCATGTGTAGGAGTTGCTTGAGCCATATGTATGTGTTGTTCCTACCTTGCTATGCCTGCTATGCTTAAAGTCGTGTCAGGTCTGGTTCATCGGGGTGATGGGCTGGAGTGAAATGATTATGTCGGTAATGAGAGTGGTGTGGTGAACACGATTTGGTAAAGGTATCGATGAGAGGCCATGTAGGAGTACATGGTGGGTTGTTTCATTGAAGCCGACCTTAAGCACTGAGATCTGTATGTGTGATTTAAGAATCAGCTACTACCATGCATTGGGCCCGAAACCAATGGACCCTCTCGGCTTCTTATTCACCCTAGTTCTCCGTCCAGGAGTTGCAAGTAGTTTCTGGTGTTTGTAGCCTACTGGAGGCCGTGGACAGCGCTGACCGTAGGGGTGGGCTGTGATGCGGTAGGTACGTGGCCGGGTGTACCGAATACCCGTTAGGTATCTCGGGAACCCTGTTCACATCGTTCGGGGCCGTATGGGAAACCTCGGCCGGACTCCCTGCGGATGGAACCTGAATAGGTGATAAACCTGGACTGGAGGCTTAGGTGATTAGGTAGGTCGTGGCCGACACCCACGTTGGGCTTCCGCTTGAAGGTTGCCGAGTACATGTTGAAGGAAATATGCCCTAGAGGCAATAATAAAGTTATTATTTATTTCCTTATATCATGATAAATGTTTATTATTCATGCTAGAATTGTATTAACCGGAAACATAATACATGTGAGAATACATAGACAAACAGAGTGTCACTAGTATGCCTCTACTTGACTAGCTCGTTAATCAAAGATGGTTATGTTTCCTAACCATGAACAATGAGTTGTTATTTGATTAACGAGGTCACATCATTAGTAGAATGATCTGATTGACATGACCCATTCCATTAGCTTAGCACCTGATCGTTTAGTATGTTGCTATTGCTTTCTTCATGACTTATACATGTTCCTATGACTATGAGATTATGCAACTCCCGTTTGCCGGAGGAACACTTTGGGTATTACCAAACGTCACAACGTAAATGGGTGATTATAAAGGAGTACTACAGGTGTCTCCAATGGTCGATGTTGGGTTGGCGTATTTCGAGATTATGATTTGTCACTCCGATTGTCGGAGAGGTATCTCTGGGCCCTCTCGGTAATACACATCACATAAGCCTTGCAAGCATTACAACTAATATGTTAGTTGTGAGATGATGTATTACGGAACGAGTAAAGAGACTTGCCGGTAACGAGATTGAACTAGGTATTGGATACCGACGATCGAATCTCGGGCAAGTAACATACCGATGACAAAGGGAACAACGTATGTTGTTATGCGGTCTGACCGATAAAGATCTTCGTAGAATATGTAGGAACCAATATGGGCATCCAGGTCCCGCTATTGGTTATTGACCAGAGACATGTCTCGGTCATGTCTACATTGTTCTCGAACCCGTAGGGTCCGCACGCTTAAGGTTACGATGACAGTTATATTATGAGTTTATGCATTTTGATGTACCGAAGGTTGTTCGGAGTCACGGATATGATCACGGACATGACGAGGAGTCTCGAAATGGTCGAGACGTAAAGATTGATATATTGGAAGCCTATGTTTGGACATCGGAAGTGTTCCGGGTGAAATCGGGATTTTACCGGGTTACCGGGAGGTTACCGGAACCCCCCGGGAACCATATGGGCCTTCATGGGCCTTAGTGGAAAGGTGAAAGGGCTGCCCACCAGGGCTGCGCGCCTCCCCCCTTCCCCTAGTCCTATTAGGACTAGGAGAGGTGGCCGGCCACCCTTCTCCCTCTTTCCCCCTTGAGAATCCTAGTTGGAATAGGATTGGGGGGGGAGTCCTACTCCCGGTAGGAGTAGGACTCCTCCTGCGCCTCTCCCTCTTGGCCGGCGCACCCTCCCCCCTTGGCTCCTTTATATACGGAGGCAGGGGCACCTCTAAACAGACAAGTTGACACAAGTTGATCCACGTGATCGATTCCTTAGCCGTGTGCGGTGCCCCCTGCCACCATATTCCTTGATAATACTGTAGCGGAGTTTAGGCGAAGCCCTGCTGCTGTAGTTCATCAAGATCGTCACCACGCCGTCGTGCTGACGAAACTCTTCCCCGACACTTTGCTGGATCGGAGTCCGGGGATCGTCATCGAGCTGAACGTGTGCTCGAACTCGGAGGTGCCGTAGTTTCGGTGCTTGATCGGTTGGATCGTGAAGACGTACGACTACTTCCTCTACGTCGTGTCATTGCTTCCGCAGTCGGTCTGTGTTGGGTACGTAGACAACACTCTCCTCTCGTTGCTATGCATCACATGATCCTGTGTGCGCGTAGGAAAATTTTTGAAATTACTACGAAACCCAACAGTGGCATCCGAGCCTAGGTTAATGATGTTGATGTTATATGCACGAATAGAACACAAGTGAGTTGTGGACGATACAAGTCATACTGCCTACTAGCATGTCATATTTTGGTTCAGCGGTATTGTTGGACGAGACGACCCGGACCAACCTTACGCGTACGCTTACGCGAGACCGGTTCCCTCGACGTGCTTTGCACAGAGATGGCTTGCGGGCGACTGCCTCTCCAACTTTAGTTGAACCAAGTATGGCTACGCCCGGTCCTTGCGAAGGTTAAAACGGAGTCTATTTGACAAACTATCGTTGTGGTTTTGATGCGTAGGTGAGATTGGTTCTTACTTAAGCCCGTAGCAGCCACGTAAAACATGCAACAACAAAGTAGAGGACGTCTAACTTGTTTTTGCAGGGCATGTTGTGATGTGATATGGTCAAGGCATGATGCTGAATTTTATTGTATGAGATGATCATGTTTTGTAACCAAGTTATCGGCAACTGGCAGGAGCCATATGGTTGTCGCTTTATTGTATGCAATGCAATCGCGATGTAATGCTTTACTTTATTACTACGGTAGTGATAGTCGTGGAAGCATAAGATTGGCGAGATGACAACGATGCTACGATGGAGATCAAGGTGTCGCGCCAGTGACGATGGTGATCATGACGGTGCTTCGGAGATGGAGATCACAAGCACAAGATGATGATGGCCATATCATATCACTTATATTGATTGCATGTGATGTTTATCTTTTTATGCATCTTATCTTGCTTTGATTGACGGTAGCATTATAAGATGATCTCTCACTAAATTATCAAGAAGTGTTCTCCCTGAGTATGCACCGTTGCGAAAGTTCTTCGTGCTGAGACACCACGTGATGATCGGGTGTGATAGGCTCTACGTTCAAATACAACGGGTGCAAAACAGTTGCGCACGCAGAATACTCAGGTTAAACTTGACGAGCCTAGCATATGCAGATATGGCCTCGGAACACGGAGACCGAAAGGTCGAGCGTGAATCATATAGTAGATATGATCAACATAATGATGTTCACTGATGAAACTACTCCATCTCACGTGATGATCGGACATGGTTTAGTTGATTTGGATCACGTGATCACTTAGAGGATTAGAGGGATGTCTATCTAAGTGGGAGTTCTTAAGTAATATGATTAAATTGAACTTAAATTTATCATGAACTTAGTCCTGGTAGTATTTTGCAAATCATGTTGTAGATCAATAGCTCGCGTTGTTGCTTCCCTGTGTTTATTTTGATATGTTCCTAGAGAAAATTGTGTTGAAAAATGATAGTAGCAATGTTGCGGATTTGATCCGTGATCTGAGGTTAAATCCTCATTGCTGCACAGAAGAATTATGTCCTTAATGCACCGCTAGGTGACAGACCTATTGCAGGAGCAGATGCAGAAGTTATGAACGTCTGGATAGCTTAATATGATGACTACTTGATAGTTTAGTGCACCATGCTTAAACGACTTAGAATCGGGACTTCAAAGACGTTTTGAACGTCATGGACCATATGAGATGTTCCAGGAATTGAAGTTAATATTTCAAGCAAATACCCGAGTTGAGAGATATGAAGTCTCCAACAAGTTCTATAGCTAAAAGATGGAGGAGAATCGCTCAACTAGTGAGCATGTGCTCAGATTGTCTGGGTACTTCAATCGCTTAAATCAAGTGGGAGTTAATCTTCCAGATAAGATAGTGATTGACAGAATTCTCTAGTCACCATCACCAAGTTAGTAGAACTTCGTGATGAACTATAGTATGCAAGGGATGACGAAAATGATTCCCGAGCTCTTCGTGATGTTGAAATTAACGAAGGTAGAAATCAAGAAAGAGCATCAAGTGTTGATGGTTGACAAGATCACTAGTTTCAAGAAAAGGGCAAAGGGAAAGGAAGGGAACTTCAAGTGGAAAGACAAGCAAGTTGTCACTCCCACGAAGAAGCCCAAAGCTGAACCAAAGCCTGAAACTGAGTGCTTACACTGCAAAGGAAATGGTCACTGGAAGCGGAACTACCCTAAATATTTGGTGGATAAGAAGGATGGCAAAGTGAAAAAGGGTATATTTGATATACAGGTGTTTGATGTGTGCTTTACT
>NW_021296537.1:0-970 GCF_002162155.2 Triticum dicoccoides | reverse complement strand
GGTCCATTGGTTTCGGGCCCAATGCATGGTAGTAGCTGATTCTTAAATCACACATACAGATCTCAGTGCTTAAGGTCGGCTTCAATGAAACAACCCACCATGTACTCCTACATGGCCTCTCATCGATACCTTTACCAAATCGTGTTCACCACACCACTCTCATTACCGACATAATCATTTCACTCTAGCCCATCACCCAGATGAACCAGACCTGACACGACTCTAAGCATAGCAGGCATAGCAAGGTAGGAACAACACATACATATGGCTCAATCAACTCCTACACATGCTAGTGGGTTTCATCTAGTTACTGTGGCAATGACAGGTCATGCAGAGGAAATGGGTTCAACTACCGTAGCACACAGCAGTTTGAATCGCGTTGTCTTAGTGCAGTAAAAGAGAGCAGGAGCGAGAACATGGGATTGTATCGATATGATCAAATGGTTGGTTGCTTTCCTGATGGTTCGATGCACGGATACGGTTCTTCGTTAGGGTAGTCACGGTACTCCTCAGGGACAGATCCTGTCGTAAAGGATAACGATACACAGGCATCACCAAACAATGTGCAACAATATGATGCATGCATGAAACATGGCAATATGAGTGTGTTGGGCTAATGCAACTAAAGCCAGAAGGGTTTGAACAAATTTGAATCAAAGATTCAAATTTCAATTTCAAATATGGCCTTTTAAAGTGCTTTTCCTTGTTCTGATTAAAACATCCATTTAACTTGTTGGATCATGCATGAAAATAGTACAGATGGATAGATTGGATTTTTCTGATCATTTTTCATATATAATTTGTCCAATTTGGAGTTACAGAATAAAAGTTATGAATTTTTGAAGTTTAATTAATATTCTGGAATTTCCTGATTTAATTTAAATCCAGAAATATCATTTACTGCGTCAGCCTGACGTCACAGTGACATCAGCAGGTCAACAGGGCTGGCTCGGGTCAAACCTGACGTGTG
>NW_021296536.1:0-1032 GCF_002162155.2 Triticum dicoccoides | reverse complement strand
AAGGGAGTTGTGAAGGAACGTTCTGTGCGCGTCATCATAGACGGAGGGAGCTGCAACAACTTGGCTAGCATGGAGATGGTGGAGAAGCTTTCTCTCACCACAAGACCACATCCACATCCTTACTACATCCAATGGCTCAACAACAGCGGCAAGGTTAAGGTAACACGTACTGTTCGTGTGCATTTTAGTATCTCTACATATGCTGATTATGTTGATTGTGATGTGGTACCTATGCAAGCATGTTCCTTATTACTTGGTAGACCATGGCAATTTGATAAAAATTCTGTACACCATGGTAGAAACAATCACTATACTCTTGTTCATAAGGATAAAAATATTACTTTGCTTCCTATGACTCCTGATTCCATTTTGAAAGATGATATTAATAGAGCAAATAAAGCACAACAGGAGAAGAATAAGAGTGAAAATCAGATTGTGGCAAAAGATTTGAGCAACAAATGAAGCCTAATAATAAACCATCTAGTGTTGCTTCTGAAATTAAATTGAAAAGTGCATGTTTATTTGCCACCAAATCTGATATTGATGAGCTAGATTTCAGCAAATCTGTTTGCTATGCTTTTGTGTGCAAAGAGGCATTATTTTCATTCGAGGACGTGCCTTCCTCTTTGCCTCCTGCTGTCACTAACATTTTGCAGGAGTTCGCTGACGTTTTTCCACAAGACGTGCCACCGGGATTACCGCCTATTCGAGGGATTGAGCATCAGATTGACTTAACTCCCGGTGCTTCACTGCCAAACCGTGCACCATACCGTACCAATCCAGAGGAGACGAAGGAGATTATGCGTCAAGTACAAGAGCTTCTCGACAAAGGTTATATACGCGAATCCCTTAGTCCTTGTGCTGTTCCTATTATTCTAGTGCCGAAAAAGGATGGTACATCACGTATGTGTGTTGATTGTAGAGGCATTAATAATATTACTATTCGTTATCGTCATCCTATTCCTAGGCTAGATGATATGCTTGATGAATTGAGTGGCTCTACAATATTCTCCAAAGTTGATTTGCGTAGTG
>NW_021296535.1:5438-7068 GCF_002162155.2 Triticum dicoccoides | reverse complement strand
CCCTGTCTTAGCGTAACGCGGGTCGAGGCGGACGTCGTCACGGTAGCGACGACGGACGCCGAGACGAGCACGTGACACCACTGCCACCCTGTCTTAGCGTAACACGAGTCGAGGCGGACGTCGTCGCGGTAGCAACGACGGACGCCGAGAGGAGCACGTGACACCACTGCCTCCCTGTCTTAGCGTAACGCGAATCGAGGCGGACATCGTCACGGTAGCGACAACGGACGCCGAGACGAGCACGTGACACCACTGCCACCCTGTCTTAGCGTAACGCGAGTCGAGGGGGACGTCGTCGCGGTAGCGAGGATGGACGCCGAGACGAGCACGTGACACCACTGCCACCCTGTCTTAGTGTAGTGCGAGTCGAGGCGGACATCGTCGCGGTAGAGACTACGGATGCCGAGACGAGCACATGACACCACTACCTCCCTGTCTTAGCATAGCGCGAGTCGAGGCGGACAGTGTCGCGGTAGCGACGACGGACGCCGAGTCGACCACGTGACACCACTGCCTCCCTGTCTTAGCGTAACGCGAGTCGAGGCGGACGTCATCGCGGTTGCGACGATGGACGCCGAGACGAGCACGTGACACCACTGCCTCCCTGTCTTAGCGTAACGCGAGTCGAGGCGGACGTCGTTGCGGTTGCGACGACGGACACCGAGAGGAGCACGTGACACGACTGCCTCCCTGTCTTAGCGTAACGCGAGTCGAGGTGGACGTCGTCGCGGTAGCGACGACGGACGCTGAGACGAGCACGTGACACCACTGCCTCCCTATCTTAGCGTAACGCAAGTTGAGGCGGACGTCGTCGCGGTAGCGACGACGGACGTCGAGACAAGAACGTGACATCACTGCCTCCCTGTCTTAGCATAACGCGAGTCGAGGCGGACGTCGTCGCGGTAGCGATGACGGACGCCGAGACGAGAACGTGAGACCACATCCACCCTGTCTTAGCGTAGCACGAGTCGAGGCGGACGTCGTCGCGGTAGCGATGACGGACGCCGAGACGAGAACGTGAGACCACATCCACCCTGTCTTAGCGTAGCACGAGTCGAGGCGGACGTCATCGCGGTAGCGACGACGGACGCCGAGATGAGCACGTGACACCAGTGCCTCCCTGTCTTAGCGTAACGCGAGTCGAGGCGGACGTCGTCGCGGTAGCGACGACGGACGCCGAGACGAGCACGTGACACCACTGCCTCCCTATCTTAGCATAACGCGAGTCGAGGCGGACGTCATCGCGGTAGAGACGATGGAAGCCGAGACAAGCACGTGACACAACTGCCTCCCTGTTTTAGTGTAACGCGAGTCTCGGCGTCCGTCATCACGGTAGCGATGACGGATGCCGAGAAGAGCACGTGACACCACTGCCACCCTGTCTTAGTGTAACATGAGTCGAGGCAGACGTCGTCGTGGTAGCGACGACGGACGCCGAGACGAGCACGTGACACCACTGCCTCCATGTCTTAGTGTAACGCGAGTTAAGGCGGATATCATCGCGGTAGAGACGGCGGACGCCGAGACGAGCACGTGACACCACTGCCACTCTGTCTTAGCGTAACGCGAGTCTAGGCGGACGTCGTCGCGGTAGCGACGACGGAAGCCGAGACGAGCACGTGACACCACT
>NW_021296535.1:1360-2149 GCF_002162155.2 Triticum dicoccoides | reverse complement strand
GAGCACGTGACACCACTACCACCCTGTCTTAGCGTAACGCGAGTCGAGGGGGACGTCGTCGCGGTAGCGATGACGGACGCCGAGACGAGCACGTGACACCACTGCCACCCTGTCTTAGTGTAGTGCGAGTCGAGGCGGACGTCGTCGCGGTAGAGACTACGGATGCCGAGACGAGCACATGACACCACTACCTCCCTGTCTTAGCATAGCGCGAGTCGAGGCGGACAGTGTCGCGGTAGCGACGACGGACGCCGAGTCGACCACGTGACACCACTGCCTCCCTGTCTTAGCGTAACGCGAGTCGAGGCGGACGTCGTCGCGGTTGCGACGACGGACACCGAGAGGAGCACGTGACACCACTGCCTCCCTGTCTTAGCGTAACGCGAGTCGAGGCGGACGTCGTCGCGGTTGCGACGACGGACACCGAGAGGAGCACGTGACACCACTGCCTCCCTGTCTTAGCGTAACGCGAGTCGAGGCGGACGTCGTCGCGGTAGCGACAACGGACGCTGAGACGAGCACGTGACACCACTACCTCCCTGTCTTAGCGTAACGCAAGTCGAGGCGGACGTCGTCGCGGTAGCGACGACGGACACCAAGACGAGCACGTGACATCACTGCCTCCCTGTCTTAGCGTAACGCGAGTCGAGGCGGACGTCGTCGCGGTAGCGATGACGGACGCCGAGACGAGCACGTGAGACCACATCCACCCTGTCTTAGCATAGCACGAGTCGAGGCGAACATCGTCGCGGTAGAGACGAAGGACACCGAGACGAGAACGTGACACCA
>NW_021296535.1:0-1029 GCF_002162155.2 Triticum dicoccoides | reverse complement strand
GGACGTCGTCGCGGTTGCGACGACGGACACCGAGAGGAGCACGTGACACCACTGCCTCCCTGTCTTAGCGTAACGCGAGTCGAGGCGGACGTCGTCGCGGTAGCGACGACGGACGCTGAGACGAGCACGTGACACCACTACCTCCCTGTCTTAGCGTAACGCAAGTCGAGGCGGACGTCGTCGCGGTAGCGACGACGGACACCGAGACGAGCACGTGACATCACTGCCTCCCTGTCTTAGCGTAACGCGAGTCGAGGCGGACGTCGTCGCGGTAGCGATGACGGACGCCGAGACGAGCACGTGAGACCACATCCACCCTGTCTTAGCATAGCACGAGTCGAGGCGAACGTCGTCGCGGTAGAGACGAAGGACACCGAGACGAGAACGTGACACCACTGCCTCCCTGTCTTAGCGTAGCGCGAGTCGAGGCGGACGGTGTCGCGGTAGCGACGACGGACGCCGAGACGAGCACGTGACACCACTACCTCCCTGTCTTAGCATAACGCGAGTCGAGGCGGACGTCATCGCGGTAGAGACGATGGAAGCCGAGACAAGCACGTGACACAACTGCCTCCCTGTTTTAGTGTAACGCGAGTCTCGGCGTCCGTCGTCACGGTAGCGATGACGGATGCCGAGAAGAGCACGTGACACCACTGCCACCCTGTCTTAGTGTAACGCGAGTCGAGGCAGACGTCGTCGTGGTAGCGACGACGGACGCCGAGACGAGCACGTGACACCACTGCCTCCATGTCTTAGTGTAACGCGAGTTAAGGCGGATATCGTCGCGGTAGAGACGGCGGACGCCGAGACGAGCACGTGACACCACTGCCACTCTGTCTTAGCGTAACGCGAGTCTAGGCGGACGTCGTCGCGGTAGCGACGACGGAAGCCGATACGAGCACGTGACACCACTGCCACCCTGTCTTAGCGTAATGCGAGTCAAGGCGGACGACATCGCGGTAGCGACGACGGACGCCGAGACGAGCACGTGATACCACTGCCGCACTGTCTTAGCGTAGCGCGAGTCGA
>NW_021296534.1:0-2617 GCF_002162155.2 Triticum dicoccoides | reverse complement strand
GTGGGAAATCAAAACCAACTTTCAAACTGGACAGGAATCGTCCACTACGTGCAAGCTAATTGAGCCATCAACTGATAATCCACACACGTCACACATGGTAATCGAGGTGCAGCGCGGCATCCCCACATGTCCCGTCCAGTCAACTGTAGCGGCAATGTGGCTGTTGTATTCCCTCTACATAAGACGAAGCAAGGATAGAATCTGGACAAAACTTACAAGATCAAGAGATACATACTGGAACCACATTGTTCATAGGAGAAAAAACATCCAACAATAGTGTGTTAGCACTAGAACAGGTGGCCCTAACTTGGGTAGAACCTCCTATGTGTGCATCCTATACCTACATTAGCCATGTGCAGATTGCATTCAACAAAATTCCCAAATCATGAGCATTGCCGCGAAACCCCCGCAACAGCTCAACTTTGTTTTTTCCAAATAAAAAATACGTTCATCATTCTCCGATTTTATTTTAGCAATACAAAGATGATTTCCCTTGAGCAGGAAACATTCTTGTGGAAGAGCGAAAAAGAATTTCCCGATAACAGAAAAAAAGGAAGGAATGCTAGGATAAGTAAGGCATTCATTATTCATGAGCTTGTCGAGATATGTACACGGTTACAGGTAAGAAGGGGAATGGGGCTACAGAAGCATAGTCAACTGGAGGGCGTGATTGAGCACGATAATGTTCCCGTTTCTGTCTAGCTCTTTCTTGGTCGTCCCGCAGCTCAGCAACACAAAGAACCCCAACGATCTCACTAGCTAGTCTCATTGGTTAGGCAGCCGATGCAATATAAGTCCAACCAGTAAAGCAAGAAGATACAAAAGGCTACCATGGAACATTATTCTTGCACTCTTGTGAGTAGGATCCAATACAAATGACAAGGCTCCAATGGTAAGGCCCTTTGTTAGAAGCGATGCTTCAAAACCGTACCATCCAGATGTTATACCCCCTACACATTAACCATTTGTTAGTTCCATGATTAACATCTCAAGTTTGACCAAGTTTATTTGTTACAAGTTTATTTGTTGCTTTACCTGCACCACAGTACATCCCAGCCCCTAAAGACCTTCAAGTCCAATGCATGGTGAAGTAATGGCGCCATTGAACACCGCAAAAGAAAAGAAAATAGATAAATGCATGCCTCGGGTTTATTGATGTTGATTCAGGTCAGCGTTTATGAAATATAATACCAGACTATATTGAAGATTACAATGTCCATGTGGGAGAACTGAGCTTATATGCATGGTCATGTGAAATACTCCCTCCGTCCCAAAATAAGAGAGTATATTGCTTCTACATTTAAACTCCATCCACTCCCCATAACCCCCTTATCCTCCAGTCTTGCCTATTTAGGTTCTTCACACCAAGCATTGCGTTCTACCTAACCTTCTCTCTTTCTTCCAATTGCTTCACATGGTAGTTCAAGTTGAGACATCTCGCGATATACACTTTCTGCGTCTTCCAGTGATATATACTTTCCTCCTTTACCACTAAATTTATCCCCACTCACCTTCGGAACCATCCCTACTTCCCTCATGTGACTCAAGCCTATCAACTACTTGCCGCATCTAATCCCCTTCTTGAATCACGATATAAGTGGGAGAGGAGAAAGAAAACAAGGACGAATGGTGAGGGAGCATCAATTGAGTTGGCCACAAGGCATTGCAAATCGTGCTCAACAATCTGAGTCTGCTCGTGGAAGAGTGCAACCTGAGAGAGTGAATCTGGGGATCAAGTGCCTCGGGAATGAGATTTTGTTTCTTCAAAGGGGAGTCCATTTGAAGCCATTAGACATGGGATGCATAGGGGAAGGAAGAGTAACTTGAAATGGCGGATCTTTTACAAGTGCCTTTCATGTCTCTTCACATTCTCCTACGTCAACTAGTAGAGTCTTAAAAATAGTGTGCTAGCTTCTCGGAGTTTCTACATGCTTTTCTTGAAAGTCATCATGTTCTTCTTCGAAATCTAAACAATCCATAACATTTGGGAAAACAGACGATGGAGATTGTCTATGGCCAACGTATGTTTGGAGTTTGAACTACAGACCATGTAGGAACACATGTATGTGCACACCATAGGTTCATTGTCTCATTGGTAGACAATCTCCCTCATCCTTGGACGGAAATATAAGTTGGAAAAATCATTGTCTTCACTCAAAATGCTACAATAACCATCCTGGCCTCGCAACTCCACTATCATGGGAAATCAAAATCCACTTTCAAAATAGACAGGAATCGTCCACCACGTGGCAGCAAATTGCGCCATCAACTGATAATACACACGCCACACATGGTAATCGAGGAGCAGAGCGACATCCCCATGTGTCCCATCCCATCAACTGTAGCGGCAATGCGGCTGCCGTATTCCCTCTACATAAGGCAAAGCCAAGATAGCATCTCCTACATTGTTCATACCAGAGAAAACATCCAACAATAGTGTGTTACCACTAGAACAGATGGCCCTAACTTGAGTAAAACCTCCTATGTGTGCATCTCATACCTAGATTATCCTGCATCTCATATCTAGATTATCCACATGCGCATTGCGTTCAAAAAATATCCAAATCATGAGCATTTCCGCGAAATCCCCGTGACAGCTCAAGTTTTTTATGTTTTT
>NW_021296533.1:0-2336 GCF_002162155.2 Triticum dicoccoides | reverse complement strand
GGGGGGGGGTTAAGATAATGATGACCCTCAGGAGAGTGACTCCCAAGGGAAAAGAAAAGGCTAGGTGGAAAATGGTAAAACCAATGTTGGGCATTGCTGGAAGAGCTTAACTTAAGGCGAAATGTCAAGGGGTTCCCATTATTACCCAACCGCGTAAGGAACGCAAAAATCCGGGAACATAACACCGATATGACGGAAACTAGGGCGGCAAGAGTAGAACAAAACACCAGGCATAAGGCCGAGCCTTCCACGCTTTACCAAGTATATAGATGCATTAATTAAATAAGATATATCGTGATATCCCAACAAGTAACATGTTCCAACAAGGAACAACATCTCCATGTTTCAACAAGGAACAAACTTCAATCTTCACCTGCAACTAACAATGCTATAAGAGGGGCTGGGCAAAGCGGTAACATAGCCAAACAACGGTTTGCTAGGACAAGGTGGGTTAGAGGCTTGGCTCAACAATATGGGTGGCATGATAAGCAAGTGGTAGGTATCGCAGCATAGGCATAGCAAAAGAGCGAGCATCTAGCAAGCAAAGATATAAGTGATTTCGAGGGTATGATCATCTTGCCTGAAATCCCGCAAGGAAGAAGAACGAGTCCAGGAAGAAGACAAATGGACGTAGACGAACGGGTCCTCACAAACGCGACGTTACCGTATCCAACCCGAAGAAGCAAATACCAGAAAGAAGCACACAACATAGTAAACAACCAACACATGAACATGGTATGATATGCGGGATGCGGTATGCGATGCATATGCATGATGTGAAAAGGAATGCATGAACCTAGCCTCAACTTGGAAAACCAAGTGTGCCACTGGAAAGATGAGATGAAATCGCTTGAAAACGATATAAAGAACGCCGGAATCGGAGTTACGGTTTGGAAATGGCAAGCAATTCAAATATGACCACGTTCTGCGATTTACAGCAAGTAGCCATCTAAATGCAACGAGATGAACATGCTACAGCACCCAAACAAGACAACAAAATACATGGAAGGGATGCATTCATGAAGCTTAACAAAAGACTAGCACTAAGCTACGGCCAATTCATCCATTAACAGGTTCAAACAAGCATGGCAAAAATGCATATGGTAAACAGATCTCAGACTTTGTGAAATTAACACTTGTCTGGAATCTCAGATCAGGTAGCACACTTTGGAGCATGAAAACTATATGCTACAGGGCCTAAACATGGAAAAGTAAAGCATGGCATGGAGATACTCAAAGAGCTCCCTTAGTGACCTTGAGCCAAAAGGGCTCAGAAAATACATTTGCAAGCGTGTGAACATGGCAAAAACATAATCAGATCACAGACTTAGTGAAAACTGGAGCATGCTGAAAACAGATATCAAGTAGGCATGTTTACGAGCTCGATGCAATCACTACGGAGCAAGTCATGACAATCTAAGCATACACCCATCAAGAATACACAAAATGCAAGCTAGACATGGCAAGAACAATAGCATAGCATGCACGGATCAACTATAACACCCTCGGCAAAATCGCTAACAAGTAGACAATCTGCCCATATTCACGAAATGACAAAAGTAGAGCTCGATTGACTCAAGCAAGGGTGCTCCATAATTGCAAACAAATACATGGATGGATAGAGCACTACAACATTAACAAATCATCCTTACTGATCATCCTCAAAAGAGGCACGGATCACTAGGAAACAACATGAACATATGGCATAATGAAATAAATAGTCCAAGGACTTAGTGGAAATGCTAAGTCCCCGAAATCAGCATTACCAAGTGCCTCACTTTGCAAGCTTGTTCTAGTCACCACACACATCACAAAAATACATGGGTTGCACCTCTGGAAAGAAGGCAAAACCCTTAACAAAACATATGTAGAGCTCATGGGCATATCATGCAACAATAATCATGGCAAAAATGACAAATATCTAATTGGAGCAGCAGATCTGACAATTATCTCATGTAGCACTCTTCCAACAGCATTTCGGGCATCAAGATGAACTCAGATGAAAACGATGCACTGAGATGAAATGATGTACTCTCGAAGACGAACATTTTGATATGCTATATGCATGAATCAGAGCTACGGATGCAAAGTTACGGCACGATGAACATGGCCATATGAAACGTGGAAATTTCGGGGACTTGGGGAAAAAGTTAACCTCTCTCAGATCTCAGATCTAGGGTTTGTGCACGCGAACCGAGGCACTCCGGCGAGCTTGATGCAACTCCGGCGAGGGGGAGGCCTTCTCCGGCGAGGAGCGGATCCGGCGATGGCTGGTGGCCGCGGTCCTCGGGCGGCGCGGCAACCGAGGCGGCGGTGCTGGCCGGCGGCATGTGGCG
>NW_021296532.1:0-1985 GCF_002162155.2 Triticum dicoccoides | reverse complement strand
GCAACAAGTAGACCGACTCCTGCCTGCATCTACTACTATTACTCCACACATCGACCGCTATCCAGCATGCATCTAGAGTATTAATTTCATAAGAACAGAGTAACGCATTAAGCAAGATGACATGATGTAGAGGGATAAACTCAAGCAATATGATAAACCCCATCTTTTATCCTCGATGGCAACAATACAATACGTGTCTTGCAACCCTTTCTGTCACTGGGTAAGAACACCACAAGATTGAACCCAAAGCTAAGCACTTCTCCCATGGCAACAAAGATCAATCTAGTAGGCCAAACCAAACCGATAATTCGACGAGACTTGCAAAGATAACTCAATCATATAAACGAATTCAGAGAAGATTCAATTATTATCCATAGATAAACTTGATCATAAACCCACAATTCATCGGATCTTGACAAACACACCGCAAAAAGAGATTACATCGAATAGATCTCCACAAGAGAGGGGGAGAACATTTTATTGAGATCCAAAAAGAGAGAAGAAGCCAACTAGCTAATAACTATGGACCCGTAGGTCTGTGGTAAACTGCTCACAACTCATTGGAGGGGCTATGGTGTTGATGTAGAAGCCCTCTGTGGTGGATTCCCCCTCCGGCAGAACGCCGGCAACGGCTCCAAGATGGGATCTCGCGGATATAGAAGGTTACAGTGGTGGAAATTGTGTTTCGGTTGCTCCTCGGACGTTTTCAGGGTATGTAGGCTTATATAGGGGGAAGAAGTACGTCGGTGGCCGCCCGAGGGGCCCACGAGACAGGGGGCGCGCCCTATGGGGGGGCGCCCTACCCCCTCGTCGCCACCTTAGCTGCTTCTTGACTTGCACTCTAAGTCCTCTCGATCATGTTTGTTCCAAAAATCACGCTTCCAAAGGTTTCATTCCATTTGGACTCCGTTTGATATTCCTTTTCTTGGAAATACTGAAATAGGCAAAAAAAATAGCAATACGGGCTAGGCCTCCGGTTAGTAGGTTAGTCCCAAAAATGATAATAATGTATAAAATAAAGCCCATAAACATCTAAAACAGGTAATATAATAGCATGGAACAATCAAAAATTATAAATACGTTGGAGACGTATCAAGCATCCCCAAGCTTAATTCCTGCTCGTCCTCGAGTAGGTAAATGATAAAAACAGAATTTTTGATGTGGAATGCTACCTAGCATAATTCTCAATGTAATTTTTCTTTATTGTGGCATGAATGTTCAGATCCAAATGATTCAAGATAAAAGTTCATATTGACAAAAGAAATAGTAATACTTCAAGCATACTAACAAAAGCAATCATGTCTTCTCAAAATAACATGGCTAAAGAAAGTTCATCCCTACAAAATTATATAGTTAGGCTATGCTTCAATTTTGTCACACAAACATCTTCCCAACTTCTATACCCCCGATGACAAGCCAAGCAATTGTTTTGTACTTAAATAATCTCAAAAAAATTCAACCTTCACGCAATACATGAGCGTGAGCCATGGATATAGCACTATGTGTGGAATAGAATAATGATTGGGGATTGTGTGGAGAAGACAAAAAAGGATAAAGTCTCACATTGACAAGGATAATCAACGGGCTATGGGAATGCCCATCAATTGATGTCAACATGAGGAGTAGGGATTGCCATGCAACGGATGCACTAGAGCTATAAATGAATGAAAGCTCAACAAAAGAAAACTAGTGCGTGTGCATCCAACTTGCTTGCTCACGAAGACCTAGGGCATTTGAGGAAGCCTATCGTAGGAATATACAAGCCAAGTTCTATAATGAAAAATTCCCACTAGTATATGAAAGTGACAACACATGAGACTCTCTACATGAAAACATGGTGCTACTTTGAAGCACAACATATGAGACTCACTACATGAAGAACAAGGTGCTACTTTGTAGCACAAGTGTGGAAAAAGAGATAGTAGCATTGCCCTTTTATTTATTTATTTATTTTCTATTTTTTCTTTTTCTTTTTTTCTTTTTTT
>NW_021296531.1:0-1648 GCF_002162155.2 Triticum dicoccoides | reverse complement strand
CATAACGGCTATAATTGCTCAAAAAGATTTGAGACAATCACAAAAATGGTGGCATAACCACTCAGAAGCACAATATCAAGGTTCCGAGATCAACAATTAACATACGGAAGCAGTAAAAACTGAACAGAGGCTTAAGTCCAAAAATCTTATAAGTCTACGGATTAGTAACACGTGATCCTGATAGAAAGAAAAGATAGCCTAGTTCTTAATCCCCGCAGGAAAGATAAGATGACTCAGATCAGAAGGCATAAGGTATAAGGAGTAAAAAGAGCCTTACGTTCCATCCCACAATCAATTCCCTTATATAACTAAAGAATTTCTAGACTCAACTTCGACCAGTTTGGCTTGGTAATCCTACAGGCAGTCAAGCTCTGATACCAACGCTGTCAGGACCCCGACTCAATGCCACATAGATCTAGCATATAACACTTCATATCACTTTGCGGCCTCACGCACGGTATTCCCACGGGTGTCGCCTTACCTTTACCCGGGACCGTTTGCGCCTTTTGGCACACGTATATGACAGTGTCGCTAGCATCCATATGATAAGGAGCCCGGGCTGACATGGCTAGTCGTAAACCCAAAGTGGCACAAACTTACAGGGACAGGCATCCATGACCCAGCATCGAACGTGTCGGTCATCAGCGGGTGAATCCAGGCTGTAGCACTGGGCTAGCAGGACTCCGGTGAGCCGGGCTGTAGCGGGCTAACAGGACTCCGGTATTCATCGTGTGACATTTCCCCGAAGGGACAGACACAGGAACGAAGAAGGACACATGCCGGCCAGCCTAAGTGTTCCGGAGCAGTAGCAAGCTACCATGGCTCGGTGGAAACACTAGGAGACATTTCCCGGTAAGAGAGGCTACTAAAGATAAACAACTAGATGGTCAGATCCCACACATACCAAGCATTCCAATAGCATACACACAATATGCTCGATATGTGCAGATACAACATGGCATCACAACATGACTCTACGACTCAAGTAATTTATTCAATAGGCTCCGAGGAGCGAGACATTACAAACATGGGTCTCACGACCCAACAATCAGAGCATATAAGTCAAAGCACAAGCGGAAGCTATCATGTCTGGGTACAGACATCTATAAATGAAAAAGGCTGAGAAGCCTGACTATCTACCAAATCCTGCCGAGGGCACAAGATCGTAGCTGAGGTAACAACCTAAACGTCGAAGTCCACGCGAACTACTAGTGAGACCGAAGTCTCTCTGCAAAAACATAAAATAGGCAAACGTGAGTACAAATGTACCCAGCAAGACTTACATCAGAACTAACTACATATGCATCATTATCAACAAGGGGATGGTGGAGTTTAACTGCAGCAAGCCAGCTTTGACTCGGTGGCTATCCTAAACTACGACTGCAAGCGACTCTTTTGAGGTGGCGCACACGAGTCCACATATTCACCATATCAATACACCACTATGGATCCGCTCCCGTCTCCCTACGAGAACGCCATCCATAGCACTCACGCTTATCTTGCGCATTTTAAAGTATCCACTTTCACTTGTCTATGAACTGATATAAGCAACCCAGAAGTCCTTTTCCGCGGACACGGCTATTCGAATAGATGATGTTAACCCTGCAGGGGTGTACTTCTTCATACATGTTTCCACCACTTAGCGTCT
>NW_021296530.1:0-1216 GCF_002162155.2 Triticum dicoccoides | reverse complement strand
CCTTCGAACTATGAAGAAGCAATGACGGGCCCGGATTCCAACAAATGGCTTGAAGCCATGAAATCCGAGATAGAATCCATGTATGAAAACAAAGTATGGACTTTGACAGACTTGCCCGATGATCGGCGAGCGATAGAAAACAAATGGATCTTTAAGAAGAAGACGGACGCGGATGGTAATGTTACCATCTATAAAGCTCGACTTGTCGCTAAGGGTTATCGACAGGTTCAAGGGATTGACTATGACGAGACATTCTCTCCCGTAGCGAAGCTAAAGTCCGTCCGAATCATGTTAGCAATTGCCGCATACTATGATTATGAGATATGGCAGATGGACGTCAAAACAGCATTCCTTAACGGGCATCTTAAGGAAGAACTGTATATGATGCAGCCGGAAGGTTTTGTCGATCCTCAGAACGCTAACAAAGTATGCAAGCTCCAGCGATCCATTTATGGACTGGTGCAAGCATCTCGGAGTTGGAACATTCGCTTTGATGAGATGATCAAAGCGTTTGGGTTTATGCAGACTTATGGAGAAGCCTGCGTTTACAAGAAAGTGAGTGGGAGCTCTGTAGCATTTCTCATATTATATGTAGATGACATACTCCTGATGGGAAATAATATAGAATTTCTGGACAGCATTAAAGCCTACTTGAATAAGTGTTTTTCAATGAAGGACCTTGGAGAAGCTGCTTATATATTAGGCATCAAGATCTATAGAGATAGATCGAGACGCCTCATAGGTCTTTCACAAAGTACATACCTTGATAAGATTTTGAAGAGATTCAGAATGGATCAGTCCAAGAAGGGGTTCTTGCCTATGTTACAAGGTATGAGACTGAGCTCAGCTCAGTCACCGACCAGGGCAAAAGATAAAGAAGAGATGAGTGTCATCCCCTATGCTTCAGCCATAGGATCTATTATGTATGCCATGCTGTGTACCAGACCCGATGTAAACCTTGCCGTAAGTTTGGTAGCAAGATACCAAAGTAATCCCGGCAAGGAACACTGGACAGCGGTCAAGAATATCCTGAAGTACCTGAAAAGGACAAAGGACATGTTTCTCGTTTATGGAGGAGACGAAGAGCTCGTCGTAAAGGGTTACGTCGACGCTAGCTTCGACTCAGATCCGGATGACTCTAAGTCACAAACCGGATACGTGTATATGTTGAATGGTGGAGCAGTAAGCTGGTGTAGCTGCAAGCAGAGCGTCGTGG
>NW_021296529.1:0-729 GCF_002162155.2 Triticum dicoccoides | reverse complement strand
TTTTGGAGCTTATGGTCATTTTGGTGACAAGCTCGAGTTCATCGAAAACGGAGTTCACTCGCATCTTCTATGATGCTTTCGATGTTGGAGGTTATGCCGGTTCTTCTCAGTTGGAGGTTTCACTCCTCTATTTGTTGGCATACCTCCCCTGCCTCTTCTTACTATATTATTGGTTCTTGTTTGGTTCTTCTCTTTGTGAGTTTTGGAGCTTATGCTCATCTTGGTGACAAGCTCGAGTTCATCGAAAACGGAGTTCACTCGCATCTTCTTTGATGTTTTCGATGTTGGAGGTTATGCAGGTTCTTCTCAGTTGGAAGTTTCACTCCTCTATTTGTTGGCATACCTCCCCTGCCTCTTCTTACTATATTATCGGTTCTTGTTTGGTTCTTCTCTTTGTGAGTTTTGGAGCTTATGGTCATCTTAGTGACAAGCTCGAGTTCATCAAAAACGGAGTTCACTCGCATCTTCTATGATGTTTTCGATGTTGGAGGTTATGTCGGTTCTTCTCAGTTGGAGGTTTCACTCCTCTATTTGTTGGCATACCTCCCATGCCTCTTCTTACTATATTATCGGTTCTTGTTTGGTTCTTCTCTTTGTGGGTTTTGGAGCCTATGGTCAACTTGGTGAAAAGCTCGAGTTCATCGAAAACGGAGTTCACTCGCATCTTCTATGATGTTTTCGATGTTGGAGGTTATGTCGGTTGTTCTCGGTTGGAGGTTTCACTCCTCT
>NW_021296528.1:0-795 GCF_002162155.2 Triticum dicoccoides | reverse complement strand
AAATAATTTTACACTAGAATTGAATTAGCTCTATAGACAAGTACAAATAATTTTACACTAGAGTTGAACTAGCTATATAAGCTAGTTCAACTAATTTTACACTAGAGTTGAACTAGCTTTATAAGCTAGTTCAAATAATTTTACACTAGAGTTTTAGCCTAGTACAAATAATTTTAAACTAGAGTTGAACTAGCTCTATAAGCTAGTTCAAATAATTTTACACTAGAGTTGAACTAGCTTTATGGACAAGTACAAATAATTTTACACTAGAGTTGAACTAGCTATATAAGCTAGTTCAAATAATTTTACACTAGAGTTGAACTAGCTCCATAGCCTAGTACAAATAATTTTACACTAGAGTTGAACTAGCTCTATAGCCTAGTACAAATAATTTTACACTAGAGTTGAACTCTCTCTATAGCCTAGTACAAAAAATTTTACACTAGAGTTGAACTAGCTCTATAGTCTAGTGCAAATAATTTTACACTAGTGTTGAACTAGCTCTACAGCCTAGTACAAATAATTTTAAACTAGAGTTGAACTAGCTCTATATGCTAGTTCAAATAATTTTACACTAGAGTTGAACTAGCTCTATAGCCTAGTATAAATAATTTTACACTAGAGTTGAACTATCTCTATAGGCTAGTTCAAAGAATTCTACACTAGAGTTAAACTATCTCTATAGCCAACTACAAATAATTTTACACTAGAGTTGAACTAGCTCTATAGCCTAGTACAAATAATTTTACACTAGAGTTGAACTAGCTCTATAAGCTAGTTCAAATAATTTTACAC
>NW_021296527.1:0-1286 GCF_002162155.2 Triticum dicoccoides | reverse complement strand
GAATGTTGATGACAGACACGTAAGTGCACCTTGGAGTTCAACAACCATGGAAATCGCTCTGGGACCCCAAAGCGGCGAGTAATAGTGCACGAAACGGACCAGAATCGGCCAAAATTATGAGTGTTGATGACCGAAACGTAAACGCACAACGGGGTTCGTAAATTGTGGAAATCACTCCAGGACCCCCGAAACTAAGTAATAGTCCAAGAAATGGGCCAAAAATCGGCCCAAACTGCGATTGTTGATGACATACATGTAAGCGCACCTTGGGGTTCAACAACTATGGAAATCTCTTCGGGACCCCAAAACGGTGAGTAATAGTCCACGAAACGAGTCAGAATCGACAAAAACCATGAGTGTTGATGACCGATACGTAAACGCACCCCGGGGTTTGTTAATCAAGGAAAGCACTCCGGGACCCCAAAACAGTGAGTAATAGTCCATGAAACGGGCCAGAATTGGCCAAAACTGCGAGTGCCACAAAACGAGCCCGAATCGGCCGAAACTGCGAGTGTTGATGATCGACACGTGAACGCACCCCGGGGTTTGTTAATTGCGCAAGTCACACCGGGACCCCAAACAGTGAGTAATAGTCCACGAAACGGGCCAGAATCGGCCACAACTGTGAGTGTTCATGACCGGTACGTAAACGCATTTTGGGGTTCAACAACTATGGAAATCGCTTCGGGACCCCTAAATGTTGAGTAATAGTCCTCGAATCGCGTCAGAATTGGCCCAAACTGTGAGTGTTGAGGACAGACACGCAAACGCACCCCGAGAATTGTCAATCATGGAAATCGCTCTGGGACGCCAAAATGGTGAATAATAGTGCACGAAATGGACCAGAGTCGACCAAATTTGTGCGTTGATGACTGACATGTAAACGCACCACGGAGTTCGTCAATCGTGGAAATCACTGCGGGACGGCCAAAACTAATTAATAGTGCAAGAAACGGGCCAAAATCGGCCCAAACTGCGATTGTTGATGATCGACACGTAAGCGCACCATGGGGTTCAACAACCATGGAAATCGCTTTGGGGCCCCAAAACGGTGAGTAATAGTCGACGAAACGGGCCAGAAGCGGCCCAAAATGCGAGTGTTGCTAACCGACACATAAACGCACCCCGGTGTTCGTCAATCATGGAAATCACACCGGGACGCCAAAACAGAGTAATAGTCCAAGAAACGGGCCAGAATTGGCAAAAGCTATGAATGTTGATGACAGACACGTAAGTGCACCTTGGAGTTCAACAACCATGGAAATCGCTCTGGGACCCCAAAGCGG
>NW_021296526.1:0-3350 GCF_002162155.2 Triticum dicoccoides | reverse complement strand
CTTCCAGCAAGTTGTCTGGTGCCTCTGGTTGGACAGAGGACACCGGCACGGATGGTTGGGCCCCTTAATGGGGTACCGCCTGCCGGAGTCCGAAACCCTTGAAGGTTCCGGCGCAGTGTCCGGCTGGGGCCCGAACTCGAAGCCCGTAGGAGCCTCGCTCCCTTGATACCCAGGGTCCGGGAGGTCACCGTGAGGCGCCCCCAGGATCACCTCCCCTTGGCTCGGTGCATTCTGAGACAACACCTCGGCGTTGTCTGTAGGGCGAGGGGTGGAAGCCGTCGGAGGAGAACCGCTGTTCATATCCAACGAGCCCAAAGAGCCGCTCGACGAGGGTACGTCGAGGTGAGCTCGAGCCGGACTGCATAATCATGTTCAGCATGAGCAAAGGCAGTACAATAAAACATACCATGAAGTACCATGGTGTCCGGACACTTACGACTTCGCCAGGGGCTTGTCCTGGGTAGCCACTCGTCGCCGTTGTCGGCGGCTGTCGTGGCACCGTCTGGAGGAAGGGTCTTTCCCTTCTTGGACCCTTCGGCCTCCCCGGATGGGTCGGCCTTCCTTTTCTTGTCTCCCCGGGCTGGGGGGGGGGAGAACTTTTCTCCTCCTGCTCATTTTCGTGAGAGGAGTGCGCCTCGGACTCATCGGACGATGATTCCGATAGAACCTTGTGCCGGAGACCCTTTCGGGTCCCCGCGGCCTTCTTCTTGGCCTTCTTTTCCGGCACCTCATAAGGTGCTGGAGTCAGCATCTTCGTTAGAAGAGTGTTTGCAGGATCTTCGGGCAGGGGGGCTTGGTAATCAAACTACTCCGCTGTCTTTATCCAGTCATGTTAATGACATGAAAGCTTAGATCCAGCACATAACTAAACCAGGGCAAATAAATGAAGGAAATATGCCCTAGAGGCAATAATAATGTTATTATTTTATTTCCTTATATCATGATAAATGTTTATTATTCATGCTATAATTGTATTATCCGGAAACATAATACTTGTGTGAATACATAGACAAACTAAACGTCACTAGTATGCCTCTACTTGACTAGCTTGTTAATCAAAGATGGTTATGTTTCCTAACCATAGACATGTGATGTCAATTGATTAACGGGATCACATTATTAGGAGAATGATGTGATTGACATGACCCATTCCATTAGCTTAGCACCCGATCGTTTAGTATGTTGCTATTGCTTTCTTCATGACTTATACATGTTCCTATGACTGGGTGATTATAAAGGAGCTCTACAGGTGTCTCCAAAGGTAGATGTTGGGTTGGCGTATTTCGACATTAGGATTTGTCACTCTGATTGTCGGAGAGGTATCTCTGGGACCTCTCGGTAATACACATCACATAAGCCTTGCAAGCATTGCAACTAATGAGTTAGTTGCGAGATGATGTATTATGAAACGAGTAAAGAGACTTGCCGGTAACGAGATTGAACTAGGTATTGAGATACTGACGATCGAATCTCGGGCAAGTAACATATCGATGACAAAGGGAACAACGTATGTTGTTATGCGGTCTGACCGATAAAGATCTTCGTAGAATATGTGGGAACCAATATGAGCATCCAGGTTCCGCTATTGGTTATTGACAGGAGACATGTCTTGGTCATGTCTACATTGTTCTCGAACCCATAGGGTCCACACGATTAAGGTTTCGATGATAGTTATATTATGAGTTTATGAGTTTTGATGTACCGAAGTTAGTTCAGAGTCCCGGATGTGATCACAGACATAATGAGGAGTCTCGAAATGGTCGAGACATAAAGATTGATATATTGGATGGCTATATTCGGACACCGGAAGTGTTCCGGGTGATTTCGGAGAAAACTGGAGTACCGGAGGGTTACCGGAACCCCCCCGGGAGAAGTAATGGGCCATATGGGCCTTAGTGGAGAGAGAGAAGGGCAGCCAAGGTGGGCCGCGCGCCTCCTCCCCCCCCCCCTGTCCGAATTGGACTAGGAGAGGGGGCGGCGCCCCCTCTTTCCTTCTCCCTCCCCACTTCCTTCCCCCTCCTAGTAGGAGTCCTACTCCTACTAGGAGGAGGACTCCTCCTTGGTGCGCCTATAGGGCCGGCCGGCCTCCTCCCCTTGCTCCTTTATATACGGAGGCAGGGGCACCCCTAGACACACAAGTTGATCCATGTGATCGTTTTCTTAGCCGTGTGCGGTGCCCCCTTCCACCATAATCCTCGATAATATTGTAACGGTGCTTAGGCGAAGCCCTGCGATGGTAGAACATCAAGATCGTCACCACGCCGTCGTGCTGACGGAACTCTTTCCCGACACTTTGCTGGATCGGAGTCCGAGGATCGTCATCGAGCTGAACGTGTGCTAAAACTCGGAGGTGCCGTAGTTTCGGTGCTTGATCGGTCGGGCCGTGAAGATGTACGACTACATCAACCGCGTTGTCATAACGCTTCCACTGTCGGTCTACAAG
This sequence comes from Triticum dicoccoides, assembly GCF_002162155.2. NCBI lineage: Eukaryota > Viridiplantae > Streptophyta > Magnoliopsida > Poales > Poaceae > Triticum > Triticum dicoccoides. The sequence continues at coordinate 907 of NW_021296526.1, read as the reverse complement.
GGTACATAGATCACACTCTCCCCTCTCGTTGCTATGCATCACCATGATCTTGCGTGTGCGTAGGAAAATTTTGAAATTACTACGTTCCCCAACAGTGGCATCCGAGCCTGGTTTTATGTGTTGATGTTATATGCACGAGTAGAACACAAGTGAGTTGTGGGCGATATAAGTCATACTGCTTACCAGCATGTCATACTTTGGTTCGGCGGTATTGTTGGACGAAGCGGCCCGGACCGACATTACGCATACGCTTATGCGAGACCGGTTCTCCCGACGTGCTTTGCACAAAGGTGGCTAGCGGGTGTCAGTTTCTCCAACTTTAGTTGAACCGAGTGTGGCTACGCCCGGTCCTTGCGAAGGTTAAAACAGCAACAACTTGACAAACTATCGTTGTGGTTTTGATGCATAGGTAAGATTGGTTCTTGCTTAAGCCCGTAGCAGCCACGTAAAACTTGCAACAACAATGTAGAGGACGTCTAACTTGTTTTTGCAGAGCATGTTGTGATGTGATATGGTCAAGACATGATGCTAAATTTTATTGTATGAGATGATCATGTTTTGTAACCAAGTTATCGGCAACTGGCAGGGGCCATATGGTTGTCGCTTTATTGTATGCAATGCAATTGCACTGTAATGCTTTACTTTATCACTAAGCGGTAGCGATAGTCGTGGAAGCATAAGATTGGCGAGACGACAATGATGCTACGATGGTGATCAAGGTGTCGCACCGGTGACGATGGTGATCACGACGGTGCTTCGAAGATGGAGATCACAAGCACAAGATGATGATGGCCATATCATATCACTTATATTGATTGCATGTGATGTTTATCTTTTATGCATCTTATCTTGCTTTGATTGACGGTAGCATTTTAAGATGATCTCTCACTAATTATCAAGAAGTGTT
>NW_021296525.1:0-1621 GCF_002162155.2 Triticum dicoccoides | reverse complement strand
GTGTTGCTGACCGGCACATAAACGCACCCTGGGGTTAAGTTCGTTAATCGTGGAAATCACTCCGGGACCACAAGACAGTGAGTAATAGTCCACGAAACGGGCTAGAATCGGCCCAGACTGAGAGTCTTGAAGAGCAACACATAAGCACATCATGGGGTCCGACAACCATGGAAATCACTTCGGGACCCCAAAACAGTGAGTAATAGTCCATGAAAGAGCCCAGAATCGGCCAAAACTTCGAGTGTTGATGACCGACACGTAAGCGCACCTTGGGATTCAACAACTATGGAAATCACTTCGGGACACCAAAACGGTGAGTAATAGTTCACTAAACGGGTCAGAATTGGCCAAAACTTTGAGTTTTGACGACGGACACGTAAACTCAACCTGGGGATTGTCAATCGTGGAAATCGCTCTGGGTCCCCAAAACGGTGAGTAATAGTGCACGAAACAGACCAGAATCGGCCAAAATTGTGAGTGCTGATGACCGACACGTAAATGCACCCAGGGGTTCGTCAATCGTGGAAATCACTTCGGGAACCCAAAACTGAGTAATAGTCCAAGAAATGGGCCAAAATCGGCCCAGACTGCGATTCTTGACGACCAACACGTAAGCACATCTTGGGGTTCGACAACCATGGAAATCTCTTTAGGACCCCAAAACATCTTGGGGTTCGACAACCACGAAACGGGTCAGAATTGGCCAAAATTTTGAGTGTTGACGACGGACACGTAAACGCACCCCGGGGATCGTCAATCGTGGAAATCGCTCTGGGACCCCAAAACAGTGAGTAATAGTACACGAAACGGACCAGAATCGGTCAAAATAGTGAGTGCTGATGATCGACACTTAAATGCACCCTGGGGTTCCTTAATAGGGGAAGTCACTCCGAGACCTCAAAAAAATGAGTAATAGGCCATTAAACGGGGCAGAATCGACAAAAACTGTGAGTGTTGCTGACCGGCACATAAACGCACCCTCGGGTTAAGTTCGTTAATCGTGGAAATCACTCCGGGACCACAAGACAGTGAGTAATAGTCCACGAAACGGGCTAGAATCGGCCCAGACTGAGAGTCTTGAAGAGCAACACATAAGCACATCAGGGGGTCCGACAACCATGGAAATCACTTCGGGACCCCAAAACAGTGAGTAATAGTCCATGAAAGAGCCCAGAATTGGCCAAAACTGCGAGTGTTGATGACCGACACGTAAGCGCACCTCGGGGTTCAACAACTATGGAAATCGCTTCGGTACACCAAAACGACGAGTAATAGTCCACGAAACGGGTCAGAATTGGCCAAAACTTTTAGTGTTGACGACGGACACGTAAACGCACCCCGGGGATCGTCAATAGTGCAAATCGCTCTGGGACCCCAAAACAGTGAGTAATAGTACACGAAACGGACCAGAATCGGCCAAAATTGTGAGTGCTGATGACCGACACGTAAATGCACCCAGGGGTTCGTCAATCGTGGAAATCACTTCGGGAACCCAAAACTGAGTAATAGTCCAAGAAATGGGCCAAAATCGGCCCAGACTGCGATTCTTGACGACCAACACGTAAGCACATCTTGGGGTTCGACAACCATGGAAATCTCTTTAGGACCCCAAAACAGTGAG
>NW_021296524.1:0-755 GCF_002162155.2 Triticum dicoccoides | reverse complement strand
GAACCCTTAGGTGCGTTTACGTGTCGGTCATCTACACTCGCAGTTTTGGCCGATTCTGGCCCGTTTCGTGGACTATTACTCACTGTTTTGGGGTGTCGGAGTGATTTCCACGCTTGAGAAACCCTTAGGTGCGCTTACGTGTCAGTCATCAACACTCGTAGTTTTGGCCGACTCTGGCCCGTTTCGTGGACTATTACTCACTGTTTTCGGGTCTCAGAGTGATTTCCACGATTGACGAACCCTTAGGTGCGTTTACGTGTCGGTCATCTACACTCGAAGTTTTGTCCGATTCTGTTCCGTTTCATGGACTATTAGTCACTGTTTTTTGGGGTCCCGGAGTGATTTCCATGATTGACGAACCCCAAGGTGCGCTTACCTGTTGGTCATCAACACTCGCAGTTTTGGCCGATTCTGGCCCGTTTCGTGGACTATTACTCACTGTTTTGGGGTCTCAGAGTGATTTCCACGATTGACGAACCCTTAGGTACGCTTACGTGTCGGTCATCTATACTCGCAGTTTTGGCCGATTCTTGCCCGTTTCGTGGACTATTACTCACTGTTTTTGGGGTCCCGGAGTGATTTTCACGATTGACGAACCCCAAGGTGCGCTTATGTGTCGGTCATCAACACTCAAAGTTTTGGCCGATTCTGGCCCGTTTCGTGGACTATTACTCACTGTTTTGGGGTCTCGGAGTGATTTCCACGATTGACGAACCCAAGGTTTGCTTACGTGTCGGTCATCAACACTCGTAGTT
>NW_021296523.1:0-2467 GCF_002162155.2 Triticum dicoccoides | reverse complement strand
TGTATGAAGAAGTACACCCCTGCAGGGTTATCATGATCTATTCGAATAGCCGCGTCCGCGGTAAAGGACTACTTGGTTGCCTATACAGTTCATAGACAAGTAAATGGAGACTGCTAAAAGCCTCAAGATAAGTGTGAGTGCCGAGGATGGCTCTTCCGTAGGGAGACGGAGGTGGATCCTCGGTAGTGTATTGAAGTGGTGAGTAATGGACTCGTGTGCGCAAAACCATTTCAAGTTGGAGTCTCGTAGGTTAGCCTAGCCAAGAGTCAAAGCTGGCTTGCTGCAATAACTCCACCAACCCTTCTTGATAATATGCATGTATGTAGGATCTGATGTAAGTCTTGCTGAGTACCTTTGTACTCATGTTGCTATAATTTACATTTTTACAGAAGACGCTACAACCCCTTCTGATGGGTTCTACGTAGACGTTGACATCAATGAGTAGGCTAAGGCCCAGGTGGTGATCCTGAGCTTGTGAAGGACCACGTAGTATAGCTAGGCTTTCCAAGCCTCTTTTATCTTTCTAGTTGTCTGTACTCAGACAAGTTACTTCCGCTGCTGGTTTGTATGACTGTATGACTTGAATGTTGGGTCGTGAGACCCGTACCTTGTGTATGTTATGTATGGTTCTCTGAGCCTTAAATAAAGTATTTGTGTCATAGAGTCATGTTGTGATGCCTTGTTGTATTTGCACATATCGAGCATATTGTGTGTATAATTGAAATGCTTGGTATGTGTGGGATCTGACTATCTAGTTGTTCATCTTTAGTAGCCTCTCTTACCGGGAAATGTCTCCTAGTGTTACCGCTGAGCCATGGTAGCTTGCTACTGCTCTGGAACACTTAGGCTGGCCGGCATGTGTCCTTCTTCGTTCCGGTGTCTGTCCCTTCGGGCAAATGTCACGCATTGAGTACCGGAGTCCTGTTAGCCCACTACAGCCCGGTTTATCGGAGTCCTGCTAGCCCAGTGCTACAGCCCGGGCCCACTTGCTGATGACCGACACGTTCGAAGCTGGGTCATGGATGCCTGTCCCTATAAGTCTGTGCCACTTTGGGTTTACGACTAGTCATGTCAGCCCGGGCTCCTTATCATATGGATGCTAGCGACACTATCATATATGTGAGCCGAAAGGCGCAAACGGTCCCGGGCAAAGGTAAGGCGACACCCGTGGGGATACCGTGCGTGAGGCCGCAAAGTGATATGAGGTGTTACCGGCTAGATCGATGTGACATTGAGTCAGGGTCCTGACACATGAGTAGCAAAAGATTCACAAAAGGAGGCTACTATCTCAGAGTCTAGTCCATATTTAGTGCTAAACTTTTGAAAAGCATCGATATTCATAAAAGATTTAACACAATCATACTTGAGCTTAATACCTGACTCTTTACCTATATCGAGTTCCCAATCCTCTTGTGTTTAATTCTTTCTAAAAGATCCCGCCGGAATTCAATAGTCTTCTTCATAAAGGAACCGGTACAAGAAGTATCGCGCATGGATCAATCATTATGAGAAAGCTGAGCATAAAAGTTCCGAATAATAATTTCTCTTGAAAGCTCATGATTGGGGCATGAATATAACATTGACTTAAGCCTCCCCAGAGATAGAGAGATATTTTCTCCTTCACGAGGACAAATATTATATATATAATTCCGATCACGATGAACTAGATGCATAGGATAATTTTTTTGATGGAATTCCAATTTCAACCGATTCCAATTCCAGGATCCAATATCATCACATAGCCTATACCATGTCAATGCTTTTCCCTTCAAAGATAAAGGGAAAACCTTCTTCTTAGTTTCATCTCCGGGTAAATCTACAAGCTCAAATAATCCACAAATTTCTTCAGCATATATCAAGTGCATATCAGGATGTCCGGTTCCATCTCCTACATAAGGATTAGCTAGCAGTTGTTCTATCATACCCGAAGGAATTTCATATTCAATATTTTCAATAGGTTGAGTAGGTTTAGGGGTAACTAACTGTGGTTCTGGTCGAGGTGAAGATACCCCGAACAAACCCCTCAACGGATTGTTCTCCATAGTAAGAAATGACACTAAATTTCAGCATGTTGTAATAATTTTTCCTTACCGATTTCCACTTACCAAGAGCGCTTCACTCCCCGGCAATAGCGCCAGAAAAGAGCCTTGATGACCCACAAGTATAGGGGATCAATCATAGTCCTTTCGATAAGTAAGAGTGTCGAACCCAACGAGGAGCAGAAGGAAATGACAAGCGACTTTCAGCAAGGTGATGTCTGCAAGCACTAAAATTATAAGTAACGAGTAGTTTGATAGCAAGATAATTTGTAACATGCAAGTAACGTTAACGGTAACAAAAGTGCAGCAAGGTAGCCCAATCCTTTTGAGGCAAAAGACAGGCCAAAACGGTCTCTTATTATAAGCAAAGTGTTCTTGAGGGCACACGGGAATTTCATCTAGTCACTTTCATCATGTTGGTTTGATTT
>NW_021296522.1:0-951 GCF_002162155.2 Triticum dicoccoides | reverse complement strand
GAGACAAGGTGTACATGTTGTATATGTATATGTCATCCATTTTTACTTCCCTTGATTTTTGCATATATGACACATGAATAGATGAGTAACTTGCATAGTTCATAAAATCTAAAGCCAAAAAATTAGCACAAGAAGTAGAAGGCATGAAAATATTGCAACTCAGTTTGCACATATAAGTGAAGCTCTTATTCATTTCAAAAGATTGACAATGTTCATCATTAAACCATCCCAACATTGGTGAATAAACCTTACTTGCATCAAATTTACATGCTACAACATGCTTAAATAAGCAAACATGCAATAAGTCATTCAACACAGAATCATCACCAAGATTAGAAGTCATATCAAAATGATTAAACATTGGTTCTTTTGCATCAATAGTTAATTCAATGGGTGCACTCAAAATTGTTGGTATTTCAGTTGTTTGATCACATGGCAAAGTCAAATTATCAACGTAGTCCTCTAAAATAGGTGGTGTGATCAAAGTAGTGGGTAGCTCATCAGATGGTGCATTCAAATTGACAAGGCATTCATCATTCTCATGTTGAGATGGAAGATCAGTACCTTTGTCATTACCTCTTATGATCAACTCAGATGATGTAGCCACTCTTGGGGGCGATGTGTCACATGGTGGAGGTGATGTAGTCCTGACAACAACGGATGTGGTTGTCATAGTATGCCTAGTAGTTGAAGGAACAATCATATCAACTCTTGGAATGTGCACCGTGCGCTTGTTCTCCTCGTGGCCAACACGTCGTTTTATTTCCTGTTCAGCTTTGCAAGCAAGATGAAACAAATGGTCCATAGGATAACACTCTTCATGAATTAGTATCTCTTGAATATCACGGTTTAATCCTCCCCAAAATCTATCCATAAAATCATCTTCACTTTCTTCTAAAGAGGAATGCAACAAGGTAGTTTGTAAATCATCATAATATTTTGTTACAGTTT
>NW_021296521.1:0-561 GCF_002162155.2 Triticum dicoccoides | reverse complement strand
ATGCATTACTGTTTGATGATATTTTTAAAAAAAATTATTACTGTCTTATAAAAAAATATTACTGTTATGATTTAAACAAGTTTGAACATATTTAAACACAAATAAGTATCAAACATCATTTTAAATGCATAAAAAAATGATGGAGCCTGGGAATCGAACCCAAGACCTCCTAGTGTGAGAACTAGCTGCTGACCAGTCGAGCTAGTAGAGAAGACTTGATGTGTATCAGGTCAGGTGGTAGATAACCTGTTGGCTCAAGCAGAAGTAAAAAAAATACTAATGGCGCACCTGGGTGAGGTGCGCCATTAGCATGTATGTACTTATGGCGCACCGAGGGGTGGTGCGCCATTAGTATTGTGCCGCCCCTACTTCGTATCGATCCCCTCTCTCTCCCTCGCCCTCGCCCGTGATCCCCTTCCCCTCTCCTCTCCCAACGCTGCCGCCCCGCCGCCCTCGACGCCGCCCCGACACCAGCGCCGCCCCGTCCACACCATCGTCGCCAGCGCCGCCCCGACACCACCGTTGCCCCGCCGCCCTCGACGCCGCCCCGACACCAGCGCC
>NW_021296520.1:0-1349 GCF_002162155.2 Triticum dicoccoides | reverse complement strand
TTAGCTGCTTTTTCTCACCATCCTCACCGACCACCTCAATGTACCGAGATGAACCGCACTTCTTACAGTAGTTGTCATCCGCATACTCGTGCCTAAACAAAAGGCAATTCTTCAGGCAAACATCTATTTTCTCATAATCCATAGAGAGTGCCTTCATGATTTTCTTTGTATCGTACATGCTTTTCGGCAGTTCATGACCCTCAGGGAGGCTATTAGCCCATACTCCCAGGAATGCTTCGAAGCATTTCTGGCTACAGCCGTACTCAACCTTGACTGCAATCAGTTGCGAGATGGCATCCAGCTGAGAAATTTTCGCACCCGCATAAAGAGGTTTCTTCGACGAGGCCAAGACCTCCAAGAAGGCCTTTGCGGTTGCCTCCGGCTCCTCCGGTTCATTCTCTGAAGGTGTCGCATTTGCCGTTTCTGCAACAATGACACCATCTAGCATGTCCCTGACCCCGTCGTCCTCATATCCATCGATGCGTTGTCGCATCACCTCCTCTCTACCACGGTCCTGCTCGGCTATGTTTATCGGCGGCATGTCAAAGTTTGGCATATATCCATGCGTGCGAAGGTGCTCACTCATGTCTGTCCGATTTCTATGGTGACGTCTGGCACATCTCGCACAGGGGCATGGTGGGATAATTCTCATTGGACGATGGAATATCTCCTTCAAATACACATCGGTTTTCGCGATCCACTCTGACGTTACTCGATTCCGACGGATAAAACCACTGTACATCCACTGATTATCTGCCATCCTCTGCTTTTTGCAACCCACACAACATAATTAAGGATTCACTTAAATTAATCACATCAAATTTTCAGTTTCTACCGCGTTTAATCCACCTACATCTCTAATAGGTAAAGATGGGTCATAATCCCACCCGAGGATGTGTAGATTGAGTACGTTCTCCATTCTACCCCGTTCTGAGACAAAATTTCGGCAGCACCTCCCCGCTGTTCTCCAGATACACGTCTCGGCAAATAGCCGAGAGAATGTGCTCCGGAGAACAATGGGGAGGTGCCGCCGAAATCCTGTCTCGGAACGGGGTAGAACATGAAGAACATACCCAATCTGCACATCCTCGGGCTGTCCATGGAAAACGCTGGACAATCCAAAAGAGCTGCGGTGATAAATATGCAATTGAATGCATATTTATCGATGCAACCCTTTCGGACGGGAGACGCCTAGGTTACGTCAGTTGACTTGAGAATGAAATCTAGGGATATGAAAAATTGGAGGAGATGGACTTGTAGCTCACCCTCGGCTATAGAGGAAGTAGTCGAACAGCAGAGGGATGCTCGGGGAGACCAACACGTCGGACAGCGGTCACTCCAATGAAATG
>NW_021296519.1:0-673 GCF_002162155.2 Triticum dicoccoides | reverse complement strand
GGCGACGGCGGGCGGCGTCGAGGGCGAGGGCGACGGCGGGCGGCGTCGAGGGCGAGGGCGACGGCGGCAGGCCTTCGGCGCGGCAGAGAAGACGAGCAGAAATGGAGGCGACGGGTCGGGCCGTTGTATTTATAGCCCCCCCTTTAGTCGCGGTTGGGGAGGCGACCCGCGACTAAAGGGCCCTTTAGTCGCGGCTGGGGAGGCGACCCGCGACTAAAGGGTAACCTTTAGTCGCGGTTGGGGAGGCGACCCGCGACTAAAGGGCTTTTTTGGCGGGTCTTTCGTTCCCGCGCGCAACGACCTTTAGTCGCGGTTGGGCAGGCCAACCGTGACTAAAGGTATTTTCCAAATACTTTTTCTTTTTCAAAATCTTAAAAATACAAATAATATATCAAAAAATTCAGAAAAAAATAACTAATTCAATTCAATATGTTAAAAACACAAATATTATATCAAAAAATTCAGAAAAAAAACTAATTCAATTCAAAATTCTAAAAATACAAATAACATATCAAAAAATTCAGAAAAATAAAACTAATTCAATTCAATATGTTAAAAATACAAATAATATATCATAAAATTAAGAAAAATAAAACTAATTCAATTCAAAATGTTAAAAATACAAATAATATATCAAAAAATTAAGAAAAATAAAACTAATTCAATTCAAAAT
>NW_021296518.1:0-1157 GCF_002162155.2 Triticum dicoccoides | reverse complement strand
TTCCCTCCGGGAGGGGGAAATCATCACCAACATCATCACCAATGATCCTCTCATCGGGAGGGGGTCAATCTCCATCAACATCTTCACCAGCACCAACTCATCTCAAAACCCTAGTTCATCTCTTGTATCCAATCTTGTATCAAAACCACAAATTGGTACCTGTGGGTTGCTAGTAGTGTTGATTACTCCTTGTAGTTGATACTAATTGGTTTACTGGGTGGAAGATCATATGTTCACATCCTTTATGCACATTATTACTCCTCCGATTATGAACATGAATATGCTTTGCGAGTAGTTACGTTTGTTCCTGAGGACATGGGTGAAGTCTTGCTATTAGTAGTCATGTGAATTTGGTATTCATTTGATATTTTGATGAGATGTATGTTGTCTCTCCTCTAGTGGTATTATGTGAACGTCGACTACATGACACTTCAGCATTATTTGGGCCTAGAGGAAGGCATAGGGAAGTAATAAGTAGATGATGGGTTGCTAGAGTGACAGAAGCTTAAACCCTAGTTTATGCGTTGCTTCGTTAGGGGTTGATATGGACCCATATGTTTAATGATGTGGTTAGGTTTACCTTAATACTCCTTTTTGTAGTTGCGGATGCTTGCAATAGGGGTTAATCATAAGTGGGATGCTTGTCCATGTTAGGGCAGTACCCAAGTGTTGGTCCACCCACATATCAAATTATCAAAGTACCGAACGCGAATTTTATAAACGTGATGAAAACTAGCTTGACGATAATTCCCAATGTGTCCTTGGGAGCTCCTTCCTCATTATTAGAATTTGTCCAGGCTTATCCTTTGCTACATAAAGGATTGGGCCACCTTGCTGCACTTTATTTACTTTATTTACTTTTTGCTCGTTACTATTTATCTTATCACAAAACTATCTATCACCTATTATTTCAGTGCTTTCAGAGAAAACCTTATTGAAAACCACTTATCATTTCCTTCTGCTCCTCGTTGGGTTCGACACTCTTACTTATCGAAAGGACTACGATAGATCCCTTACACTTGTGGGTCATCAAGACTCTTTTCTGGCGCCGTTTCCGGGGAGCGTAGTGCTCTTGGTGAGTGGAACTTGGTATGGAAACATTTATTTAGTGTGCTGAAATTTTTGTTACTTGTCACTATGGAAACTAATCCTTTGAA
>NW_021296517.1:0-1266 GCF_002162155.2 Triticum dicoccoides | reverse complement strand
AGAAATATGTGGAGCTGGGTTGGCTATATATGGTAGCAAAAGATTACCAATAATCAATTCAAAGATGCAATGTTGAATAAACGCTCAACGACGGTACTGTGCTGGTCCTAGGCTAGACCGGACTAGAGACGCGAGCCTAGAACACTAATGAGGTCACGGCGTAGCAAAACTAGCATCAATGAAGGATACTAAGTAGCTCTTGACAGCAAGATATAAGTGAAGATCACAACGGCAGTGAAGATAATGATGAAAAACAACTGCCAAGCAGGATATACAACAACTCTCTCTCCAACTTTCCTCTTGAAAAGTTTGAGACAATTTTCTGATAAATTCTTTCAAAGAATGCTACTAACTCAAGCTTTCCAATGCAAAAAGAATCACTCAATTCCGAGTTGATATGAGGAGTCAAAGAATTCTAAAACTGGCCTGAAAAATTGGAACAAGCAATGTTCACGAACTTCAGAGGGCAAAAAAACCTATTTAGAAGCCGATTTTGAGGTGTCAAATATTGAACAAGCTTCTGCAACTATTTAGATGCGGCTCGTCGCTAGCTTCAATTTGAGTACTCACGGAGCCAAAACGGACTTCGTATGAGGAAGATACACCTGTTTTACTGAACAGTGCGCAAAACAGATTCCAATCCGAATTCAGGTGCGAGATTGATTCTAGATAGATTTGATTTTTTTTCTCTCCTTTTTTTTTCTCACGCTTTTTTTTCTCTCTCTCTTTTTCTTTTTTTTTCTTTCCTTTTTTCTCTTTTTTTTCTCTCTCTTTTTTTTTCTCCCTCTTTCCAAGACAAACTAGATAAGATGGAGATTGGATTAGGCGAAGATGTGAATGACCTCAACTATGATTATGACAATGAACAGTGCGTAGCACATGGTGGAAATTAATAGATGGGATGGTGGACGGCGGAAGGGATAATGATGCAGCGGCGGCGTGACTAATGTGAACAGAACTCGAAACTCTAAAGGAACTAGACACTAAGACCAGCAACTGACACGACGATGCAACCGATAATTCAACTATGCAAGCAATGAATAGAAAATTGCAAAGGCTCAGACTGGCTTGGATAAAGGATGAACAGATCTAACTTTTTTTTGTGGCTTTTTCTTGGACAATAGGTAAGAAAAAAAATCTAATCTAGGAAAAACTGGAAATTCTCACCGAGCAACCTGAAAACTGATACCACTTGATAGAGGCGGGGGTGTCCCGATCTTTCGATGAGATGATAACTATCGATTTGGTGGAGACGACTTTGACGAT
>NW_021296516.1:0-1447 GCF_002162155.2 Triticum dicoccoides | reverse complement strand
AAGTAGTTTCTGGTGTTTGTAGTATGCTGGAGGCCGTGGGCAGCGCTGACCGTAGGGGTGGGCTGTGATGCGGTAGGCACGTGGCACGGTGTACCGGGCGCCCGTTTGGTGTCTCGGGAACCCTGTTCACATCGTTTGGGGCTGTGAGCGAAACTCCGGCCGGATCTCCTCATGGATGGAACCCGAATAGGCGATAAACCTGGACTAGAGACTTGAGTGTTTAGGCAGGCCGTGGCCGACACCCACGTTGGGCTTCCGCTTGAAGGTTGCCGAGTACATGTCGTGTAAACGACGGTAAGTGGTGAGAGCGTGTGTGAAGAAGTACACCCCTGCAGGGTTAATATGATCTATTCGAATAGCCGTGTCCGCGGAAAAGGACTTCTGGGTTGCTTATATCAGTTCATAGACAAGTGAAAGTGGATACCCTAAAATACGCAAGATAAGCGTGAGTGCTATGGATGGCGTTCTCGTAGGGAGACGGGAGCGGTTCCATAGTGGTGTATTGATATGGTGAATATGTGGACTCGTGTGCGCCACCTCAAAAGAGTTACTTGCAGTCGAGTTCAGGTTAGCCACCGAGTCAAAGCTGGCTTGCTGCAGTTAAACCCCACCATCCCTTTGTTGATAATGATGCATATGTAGTTAGTTCTGATGTAAGTCTTGCTGGGTACATTTGTACTCACGTTTGCCCATTTTATGTTTTGCAGAGAGACTTCGGTCTCACTAGTAGTTTCGCGTGGACTTCGACGTTTAGCTTGATACCTCAGCTACGATCTTGTGCCCTCGGCAGGATCTGATAGATAGTCAGGCTTCTCAGCCTTTTTCATTTATAGATGTCTGTACTCAGACATGATAGCTTCCGCGTGTGCTTTGATTTGTATACTCTGATTGTTGGGTCATGAGACCCATGTTTGTAATATCTCGCTCCTCGGAGCCTATTGAATAAATTACTTGAGTCGTAGAGTCATGTTGTGATGCCATGTTGTATTTGCACATATCGAGCATATTGTGTGTATGTTATTGAAATGCTTGGTATGTGTGGGATCTGACCATCTAGTTGTTTATCTTTAGTAGCCTCTCTTACGGGGAAATGTCTCCTAGTGTTTCCACCGAGCCATGGTAGCTTGCTACTGCTCCGGAACACTTAGGCTGGCCGGCATGTGTCCTTCTTCGTTCCTGTGTCTGTCCCTTCGGGGAAATGTCACGCGATGAATACCGGAGTCCTGTTAGCCCGCTACAGCCCGGTTCACCGGAGTCCTGCTAGCTCAGTGCTACAGCCTGGATTCGCTCGCTGATGACCGACACGTTCGATGCTGGGTCATGGATGCCTGTCCCTGTAAGTCTGTGCCACTTTGGGTTTACGACTAGCCATGTCAGCCCGGGCTCCTTATCATATGGATGCTAGCGACACTATCATATACGTATGCCAAAAGACGCAAACGGTCCC
>NW_021296515.1:0-1460 GCF_002162155.2 Triticum dicoccoides | reverse complement strand
GTGGTCAAACGCTACAGGGTTAGCCGGGACGGGGGCCCTGGGGGGGTAGCAATGCCACCGGAGCGTCGTACCGGACCCTCATACATGCGGGCTGGTGTTGTGGCATGTCCGAAGAGGCGGCACGCGTCTCCGGGTTGTGGCCCCCCCTCACGGACGGCAATGAAACGGTAGTAGACGTTCTGCGGTAACGATGCAGCGTGAATATTATTAAATACTTGGAGCGCGATAAAATCATGAGTTTTTTACACAACGTGGGCACATGTGCTATAGGACTGATGGTAATTTTTCGTAATTTTTTGTGATGGAGAAGTATCTGAACACTTCCCTCTACGCGGATTGCTCTTCGCACGTCTACGACTGTGGCCGGCGGCCTCCGGGGGCTAGCATACCGTCAAATCTTGCGTAGGCCGCCTCTCACAGATCTAGAAGTGTTGAGGCGGTTGCAAACGCCCAGCACGCGTCTCTGGGGTGTGCCCCCCCCTCACGGACGCCGCCGCCGCCGGCACCTGGAGGGGGGGAACGGACGCGTCGGGTCTACACGGAGTGGATGTAGCTGTGGGTTTGGCCCGGATGTTGCTCCAAAGTGTTCCTCTGGGCCGACCTAACACAACCGGGTGGAGAGGTCCACTGGTCAAAGCCCGTCCGTGCAAAGTCAAAGGGCTAGATCCCGTGGTCAAACGCTACAGGGTTAGCCGGGACGGGGGCCCTGGGGGGTAGCAATGCCACCGGAGCGTCGTACCGGGCCCTCATACATGCGGGGTGGTGTTGTGGCATGTCCGAAGAGGCGGCACGTGTCTCCGGGTTGTGGCCCCCCTCACGGACGGCAATGAAACGGTAGTAGACGTTCTGCGGTAACGATGCAGCGTGAATATTATTAAATACTTGGAGCGCGATAAAATCACGAGTTTTTTACACAACGTGGGCACATGTGATATAGGACTGATGGTAATTTTTCATAATTTTTTGTGATGGAGAAGTATCTGAACACTTCCCTCTACGCGGATTGCTCTTCGCACGTCTACGTCTGTGGCTGGCGGCCTCCGGGGGCTAGCATACCGTAAAATCTTGCGTAGGCGACCTCTCACAAATCTGGAAGTGTTGAGGCGGTTGCAAACGCCCAGCACGCGTCTCCGGGGTGTGCCCCCACCCCTCATGGCCGCCGCCGCCGCCGGCACCTGGAGGGGGGAAACGGACGCGTCGGGTCTACACGGAGTGGATGTAGCTGTGGGTTTGGCCCGGATGTTGCTCCAAAGTGTTCCTCTGGGCCGACCTAACACAACCGGGTGGAGAGGTCCACTGGTCAAAGCCCGTCCGTGCAAAGTCAAAGGGCTAGATCCCGTGGTCAAACGCTACAGGGTTAGCCGGGACGGGGGCCCTGGGGGGTAGCAATGCCACCGGAGCGTCGTACCGGGCCCTCATACATGCGGGGTGGTGTTGTGGCATGTCCGAAGAGGCGGCAC
>NW_021296514.1:0-1015 GCF_002162155.2 Triticum dicoccoides | reverse complement strand
TCAACAACATATACTCATCAGAAATTCTATAGTGCTCCCACTCACTTCTTTGGAAATACAAGTTTCTCATAAACTTTGTATAAATCCAAAATCTTTGATCATCTCATCAAAGCGTACATTCCAACTCCGAGATGCTTACTCCAGTCCTTAGAAGGATCGCTGGAGCTAGCATACCTTTTAGCATCCTTAGGATCGACAAAACTTTTCTGATTGTATTGCATACAACCTTTCCTTACGAAAACTAGTAAGGAAACTTGTCTTGACATCCATCTGCCAGATTTCATAAATGCAGCTAATGCTAACATGATTCCGACGGACTTTAAGCATCGCTACGAGTGAGAAAATCTCATCATAGTCAACTCCTTGAACTTGTCGGAAAACACTTCGCCACAAGTCGAGCTTCATAGATGGTGACATTACCATCCACGTCCGTCTTCTTCTTAAAAGATCCATTTATCTCAATGGACTGCCGATCATCGGGCAATTCCATCAAAGTCCATGCTTTGTTCTGATATATGGATACTATCTCGGATTTCATGGCTTCTAACCATTTGTCGGAATTCGGGCCCACCATCACTTCTCCATAGCTCGTAGGTTCATTGTTGTCTAGCAACATGACCTTCAAGACAGGATCACCTTACCACTCCGAAGTAGTACGTGTCCTTGTCGTCCTACGAGGTTCGGTAGTGACTTGATCCGAAGCTTCATGATCACTATCATAAGCTTCCACTTCAATTGGTGTAGGTGCCACAGGAACAACTTCCTGTGCCCTGCCACACACTAGTTGAAGAGACGGTTCAATAACCTCATCAAGTCTCCACCATCCTCCCACTCAACTCTTTCGAGAGAAACCTTTCCTCGAGAAAGGACCCGATTCAAGAAACAATCCATATTGCTTTCGGATCTGAATTAGGAGGTATACCCAACTGTTTTGGGTGTCCTATGAAGATGCATTTTATCCGCTTTGGGTTCGAGCTTAATCCTGAAACTTTTTCACATAAGCGTCGCAGCCCCA
>NW_021296513.1:0-1373 GCF_002162155.2 Triticum dicoccoides | reverse complement strand
GTCGGCACCAGAGCGTGCCACGCAGCTGCCCACCGCTCTGATTCCTCCCCTCGCCGTTCTGCCGCCCTGGGTCGGTCACCCACTTCTCCCCCAAGCTCACAGACACGCCCTCTCCTCCCCAGCTCCTCTCCCTCGCTCTCCCGCACCATGGCCGACGCCACCGCAGCCGCACCGTCGTCGTAGTCGCGCTCTCCGTCGTCCCTGCGCCGCGCCACCGTGTCCAGGAGCTCCGCCGCCCTCCTCTTCTTCGAGTTAGCCGAGCCCCGAGCGCTCGCTTGCCCCGAAGCCACTGCACCGACCTCGTCCGACCCCGCCACCGCCGGAGATCCCTTTCGCCTTCGCGACCGCACCAGTTCGTCCCCGACCGCGCCGTCTGCTCTCTCGAGACCGCCGTGAGCCCAGCTACCTTATCCCCCTTTCCATTCTTGCTCTCGTGCACCACAGTGAGCACACGAAGCTTCACCGCATGCGCCGCCACCGAGCTCGTCGCCGACGTGTCTCTCACCACATCCCCAGGAGCCCAACGCACCTCTCCACGTGCCTCGCCGTGCCCCATAGCTTCGGGTTCGACCTCACCCGAACTCCAGCGACTGCCAAGGTCGTCGCCGGCGACGTTTCCGGCCACCCCGAGCTCAACCACCACCACCAAGCATTGCGGCTTGCTCCCAGCTACGCGTAGATGCCCTCCGCCGCTCATTTGGTCGCCGGAATGCACTAATGCACTTCCACCGCCGTGTCTGGCCTCGCCGGCAGCTAAACGCCGGTGGGTTTGACCCCGTTGACTTGATTGGGTGGGCCCAGGTTGACTCCCCCTGAGTCTATGACAAGTGGGACCCGTTTTGCTAATTAACTTAGATTAGCACTAACTACATTTAGTTAGTTTAAATAACTATTGACACGCGGGACCCACTGGTTAGTTTGACCTGGACCAGCTCCGCTGACCACTGACGTCATCCTGACGTAATGCTGACGCAGTAAGTTATTTACTGGAATTATTCCTACACAGGAAATTCCAGAAAATACCACAAACTTCAAAAAATCATAGAAATTAATCTGTAGCTCCAAATGCAAAGTGTTATATATGAAAAATGATCAGAAAAATTCAATCTATCCATCTGTACAGGTTTCATGCATGTTTAACCAAGCTAACATGCTGTTTAGTACAGAACAAGTTTAAGCACTTAAAAGGGCCACTTATGAGTTTGAAACTTGAACCTTGGGTTCAAAATAGTTCAAACCCATCTGGTCTTAGTTGCATTAGCCCAATACACTCATTTTGCCATGTTTCATGCATGCATAATATTGTTGCATATTGTTTGGTGATGTTTGTGTATCGGTGCTCTCTGCGGCAGGTCCTGCCCCTGAGGAGTACC
>NW_021296512.1:0-883 GCF_002162155.2 Triticum dicoccoides | reverse complement strand
ATCTATTCGAATAGCCGCGTCCGCGGTAAAGGACTACTTGGTTGCCTATACAGTTCATAGACAAGTAAATGGAAACTACTAAAAGCCTCAAGACAAGTGTGAGTGCCGAGGATGGCTCTTCCGTAGGAAGACGGAGGTGGATCCTCGGTAGTGTATTGAAGTGGTGAGTAGTGGACTCGTGTGCGCAAAACCATTTCAAGTTGGAGTATCGTAGGATAGCCTAGCCAAGAGTCAAAGCTGGCTTGCTGCAATAACTCCACCAACCCTTCTTGATACTATGCATGTATGTAGGATCTGATGTAAGTCTTGCTGAGTACCTTTGTACTCATGTTGCTATAATCTACATTTTTACAGAAGACGCTGCAACCCCTTCTGATGGGTTCTATGTAGACGTTGACATCAACGAGTAGGCTAAAGACCCAGGTGGTGACCCTGAACTTGTGAAGGACCACGTAGTATAGCTAGGCTTTCCCAGCCTCTTTTATTTTATTAGTTGTCTGTACTCAGACAAGTTACTTCCGCTGCTGGTTTGTATGACTGTATGACTTGTATGTGGGGTCGTGAGACCCGTACCTTTGTGTATGTTATGTATGGCTCACTGAGCCTTAAATAAAGTACTTGTGTCATAGAGTCATGTTGTGATGCTTCGTTGTATTTGCACATATCGAGCATATTGTGTGTATGATTGAAATGCTTGGTATGTGTGGGATCTGACTATCTAGTTGTTTATCTTTAGTAGCCTCTCTTACCGGGAAATGTCTCCTAGTGTTACCGCTGAGCCATGGTAGCTTGCTACTGCTCTGGAACACTTAGGCTGGCCGGCATGTGTCCTTCTTCGTTCCTGTGTCTGTCCCTTCGGGGAAATGTCACGCTTTGAGTACCG
>NW_021296511.1:0-1118 GCF_002162155.2 Triticum dicoccoides | reverse complement strand
CCCCTACGGTCAGCGCTGCCCACGGCCTCCAGCATACTACAAACACCAGAAACTACTTGCAACTCCTGGACAGAGGACAAGGGTGATCAAGAAGCCGAGAGGGTCCATTGGTTTCGGGCCCAATGCGTGGTAGTAGCTGAATCATGGATCACAAACACAGAACTCAGTTCCTGAGGACGGCTGCAATGAGACAACCCACCATGTACTCCTACATGGCCTCTCACCGCTACCTTTACCAAATCGTGTTCACACACTTAGCTCACACACAGTAGGACAGGTTCACACGCCTCTGATTCATCCCCGATGAATCAGACCTGACTCAACTCTAAGCAATAGCAGGCATGACAAACAAACATAAATGAGTAGGCACATCAGGGCTCAAACAACTCCTACTCATGCTAGTGGGTTTCATCTATTTACTGTGGCAATGACAGGTCATGCAAAGGACAAAGGGGTTCAGCTACCGCAGCAAGTAACAGATGAATCGGTGTTGTCCTAATGCAGTAAAAGAGAGCAGGAGCGAGAGAGTAGGGTTGTATCGGAATGAACAAGGGGGTTTTGCTTGCCTGGCACTTTTGAAGATAACATTGAGTCTTCATCAGTGTCAACGATCACATCATCGGTATCACGTCTATCGAGAGGGGACAATACCGGCAACACAGAAGGGAACACAATCAATGCAATGCACAATATGATGCATGATCATGACATGGCAAAATGAATGTGTTTTGAGCTAATGCAACTAGCAACAGATTAAATGAAGTTGGTTTGGATACAAGATTCAAATTTAAACTCCATATGTGATTATTCAAATGCCATTTAATTGATTTGTGCTAAACAGCAGCTATAAGTTGTTCTAACATGCATGAAAATGGTACAGATGGATTCCTTGAATTTTTCTGATAATTTTTCATATATAAATTATTTAATTTGGAGTTACGGTTAATTTTCTATGAATTTTAGAAGTTTATATAATTTTCTGGAATTATAAATCATTTCCTAATTTATTTAATTCCAGAAATACTTTACTGCGTCAGCATGACGTTGGCATGACGTCAGCAAGTCAACAGGGGCCGGCTCGGGTCAAACCTGACGTGTGGGGTCCACACGTCAGTGAC
>NW_021296510.1:0-1016 GCF_002162155.2 Triticum dicoccoides | reverse complement strand
TGGGCGAGAGTAGTACTAGGATGGGTGACCTCCTGGGAAGTCCTCGTGTTGCATTCCCTTTTTAATTTTTTTCGCGCCGCTTGCAAAACAAAACGCACGTGTAAGTAATATATTTACCGTGTTTTATTATTTTGCACGAGTGCGGTAAGTCATAGCTGGGTGCTCACGATTCACGGGTCCAGCGTCGGCGTTGTGGCGCGGCAAGCGTGCACTGGTGCGGTTGAGAGGGAGGGGTGGAAACCGCGTTAAACTCGTCTCCGTAGTTGAGAGGGAGCGGCCAAAGCAATGTACAATCGTCTTTGTAGTGGAGCTGGGAGGGGCAAGGATAAGGGACGAAGACCGGGGTAACATGTCGGATGCGATCATACCAGCACTAAAGCACCGGATCCCATCAGAACTCCGAAGTTAAGCGTGCTTGGGCGAGAGTAGTACTAGGATGGGTGACCTCCTGCGAAGTCCTCGTGTTGCATTCCCTTTTTAATTTTTTTCGCGCCGCTTGCAAAACAAAACGCACGTGTAAGTAATATATTTACCGTGTTTTATTATTTTGCACGAGTGCGGTAAGTCATAGCTGGGTGCTCACGATTCACGGGTCCAGCGTCGGTGTTATGGCGCGGCAAGCGTGCACTGGTGCGGTTGAGAGGGAGGGGTGGAAACCGCGTTAAACTCGTCTCCGTAGTTGAGAGGGAGCGGCCAAAGCAATGTACAATCGTCTTTGTAGTGGAGCTGGGAGGGGCAAGGATAAGGGACGAAGACCGGGGTAACATGTTGGATGCGATCATACCAGCACTAAAGCACCGGATCCCATCAGAACTCCGAAGTTAAGCGTGCTTGGGCGAGAGTAGTACTAGGATGGGTGACCTCCTGGGAAGTCCTCGTGTTGCATTCCCTTTTTAATTTTTTTCGCGCCGCTTGCAAAACAAAACGCACGTGTAAGTAATATATTTACCGTGTTTTATTATTTTGCACGAGTGCGGTAAGTCATAGCTGGGTGCTCACGATTCACGGGTCCAGCG
>NW_021296509.1:0-1575 GCF_002162155.2 Triticum dicoccoides | reverse complement strand
TGTGCCTAGTCTGTCCCAAGCCCACCCTGCCGGGTGCCACTTGGTAGAAAAATAGCACTACCTACAAACACCAGAAACTAGTTGCGACTCCTGGACAGAGACCAAGTTGGTTAATAAGTCGAGAGGGGTCGAGTTACCGGAACCCAATGTGTGGTAGTATCGAGTCATTGGACAACATACATAGAACTCAGTGCTTAAGGACGGTTCCAGTGAGACAACCCACCATGTACTCCTACACGGCCTCTCACCGCTACCTTTACCAAATCGTGTTCACACACTTCACTCTCAGCATCAGAACATATCGTAACACCCCAATTCATTCCCAATGAACCAGACCTGACACAACTCTAAGCAATAGCAGGCATAGCATGGTAGGAACACAACAATGGCTTCAATCAACTCCTACACATGCTAGTGGGTTTCAACTATTTACTGTGGCAATGACAGGTCATGCAGAGGAATGGGTTCAACTACCGCAGCACAAAGTAGCAGATGAATCGTTGTTGTCCTAATGCAATAATTGAGAGCAGGAGCGAGAGAGTAGGGTTTTATCGAAATGAACAAGGGGGTTTGCTTGCCTGGTAAATCAACAAGGGAGGCACTGCTTCACAGACAGGTACTCTGGAACGTCTCCGGAGCAGGACCTATCGAGAAGGAACGGTGCCGGCAATCAAAACACAATCATATGCAACAATATGATGCATGAACATGGCATGTAGATGTGATGCTGTTTGAGCTAATGCAACTAGTATTCAATTGATTGAAGTCCATTTGAACAAAAGGTTCAAATGCAACTCCAAAAATAAGTCTCTTAATATGCCATAATGTGTTTTCCCATATTCAGCATGTATAAGTTGGTTTTTCATGCATGAAACTAGTACAGATGGAAAGATTGCATTTTTCTGATAATTTTTCATATATAAATTATTTTAATCTGAGCTACGGTTGAATTGTTATGAATTTGTGAAGTTTAAATCATTTTCTGGATTTTCTGAATTATTTTAATTCCAGAAAATATATAATTGCGTCAGCATGACGTCATCACTACATCAGCGGTCAACGCGGCTGTCCAGGTCAAATCTGACGTGTGGGACCCACACGTCAGTGACAGGGGGGTTAACAGGGGTTAATTAATTTAATTAAAAGGTTAGGGGGGGTCGGGCCCACTGGTCAGCGACCCTGGGGGGTCAAACCCGGTCAACTCGCCAGCGTTTAGCCGCCGGCGAGGCCGAGCGCGGCGGAGGAAGTGCATTTGCACGTTACGGCCACCAAACGGGAGGCGGAGAGCATCTACGAGCTCCTGGGAACGAGCCGCAGCTCTTGGTGGTGATGGTTGAGCTCGGGGTGGCCGGAGACGTCGCCGGCGACGACTTTGGCGGTCGCCGGAGTTCGGGCGCCGATGAAAACGGCGCCACCGTGCACGGGAGGATCAACGGGTAGCAACTACGCGTTCTGCAGGCTCCCACAAAGCCAACGGGCATATGCACGGGGCCGATTGGCCACCGGAGCCTCGTCGGCGACGAGTTCGTGCGGCGGTGTGCTTCGGGCATCATGGGAAGTGGTGCTACAACGAGC
>NW_021296508.1:0-740 GCF_002162155.2 Triticum dicoccoides | reverse complement strand
CCAAAGGGCGGGAAACAAAGACCTTTGGTCCCGGTTGGTGCCACCACCCGGGACTAAAGAGGGGCATTGGCCCCGGTTGGAGCCGCCAACCGTGACTAAAGAGGGGCATTGGTCCCGGTTGGAGCCACCAACCGGTACCAATGGACCCGTCTAATTACTTATTTATTTTCTGCAGCTATTTTTTAGTTGATTTTTTCTGCAGCTGTTTTTTAGACCCACCTCACCAAGCGAGAGGCACTCGCAGCTGTTTATAAGCCCTAAGTGCAGAAACGATGAAGAAGAGGCTCAATGCTCACCTGCACGTTGGTTCGCTTCAAGCCTTGAGGAATAGGGTAGACTGCACGGAGCTATGTGCAGTGCAGTTTACACTACTCCGAAAGGCTTGAAGCGAATTAACGAGCATTGCGCCTCTTTTTTATTTTTAATGACTTATTACCACTCAGAAATAAATAGAAAAAATAAATATAGCAGAAAAAAAAAACTATATAAAAAATTACTCAGAAATAAATAGAAGAAAAAATAGTTGTGATTAACTTTACTAAAAAATGAGCATAGATGCTTATTTTTAATGACTTATTACCACTCAGAAATAAATAGAAAAAAATAAATATAGCAGAAAAGAAAAAAACTATATAAAAAACTACTCAGAAATAAATAGAAGAAAAAATAGTTGTGATTAACTTTACTAAAAAAATGAGCATAGATGCTTATTTTTAATGACTTATTACCACACAGAAATA
>NW_021296507.1:0-2257 GCF_002162155.2 Triticum dicoccoides | reverse complement strand
GGACCATAATAAAATGGTGAGAACCCTTTCTCGGATAAGACCGGTAAAACCTCCAACACCGAAAACATCATAGAAGACGCATGCGAACTCCGTTTTCGATGAACTCAAGCTTGTCATCAAGATGACCATAAGCTCTAAGACTCACAAATGGAACCAAACAAGAACCAAGAAAGATGATGCAAGGATGCAATGGTTTGAGCTCTCGATGAATGATATGATCAAGCTACTCCCTAGAGAGCCCCCCTTGATAGTACGGCAATCGATCCTACAACCCGGTCTCCCAACTACCAATATGAGACCGGAAAAATAGAAAACCTATCAAGGGCAAACCTTTGCCTTGCACATAGTTCACTTGAGCTAGATGATGACAATCTTGACTTCCTCAAGTTGGACCACCTTTCTTGATTGTGTTGGCTCGATGAAGACTAGTTGATTGCTCCCCCATACTCCACTATGGGTGAGCCACTCTTTGGCACATCTTCACAATTCCATTGACACCACAATGGACGGAAAGCTTCAAGCTTGATTGCTCCCCCATACTCCATTATGGGTGAGCCACTCTTCGAGTTGCTCCACTTGAACTTGCACACTGCAAACTTGATGACGATCACCACTTGATGTCATCCTTCATGGGTTGTATGAGATCTTTCTCTTGACGCAAGACCATGGAAACATACCTAACCCCACAAAGAACTCTCACGTAGACCATGGGTTAGTACACAAAGCGTAATGGACAATGCTTACCATACCATGGGATCACTTGATCCCTCTCGGTACTTCTTCTACGCTTTGTGAGTTGATCAACTTGATTCACTCTTGACTTAGTCTTGATCAACATTGAATTTTTCCAACTCTCTTCATTTGGATGATGTCTTGAAGGTAAACATGAATGATCACACAATCTTCTTCTTGAAGACATGCTTGCAATAAGCTCAACTCACACATGACCAATCTTTGGACAATTCCTTGAAAAGCACTTTGGCCATCTCAACTCACCCATGACCAATCTTTGGATAATTCCTTGGAAAGCACTTTGGCCATCTCATAAACTCCTTGAAACCAACACATGGCCTTCAAGACAATCCTATGGACAAATCCTTCAAATATAACTCAAGGCAACCGTTAGTCCATAGAGATCGTCATCAATTACCAAAACCACACATGGGGGCACCGCATGTCCTTTCATCCCTTTTTAAAATTATTTTTTACTTCAAGATATGCGTCCTAGAGTCCAGATTGGCTCATATAGGAAAAAAAATCTTCACGGATACAAAAGGAACAGGCTAAAAATTAGTAAGGCGAATCACGTGGTTGCCTTGTGAGGAATCCTTATAAACGTCGTATGTGGGAGAGTAATTTTCCTTGTTAACTTTTTTATTTCTGAATAATCTCAATCATCATAATTTGTTCCCACTAGATGAACGATTTTTTTTACATTTTCTATATTTTCTTCATCAATATAGAAAAAATAGGAAAGCTCTACACCGTTATAATTCGGCCCCACCAGATAAATGGCTCGTAAATTCTAATTAACGTGGGAACTTCTGGGGAGTCCATAATTAGTATAATAAAATAATAATGTGTAATATATAAAGGTAGGAAAGATCTACACTGTTATAATTCGGCCCCACCAAATAAACAGCTCGTAAATTCTAATTAACATGGGAATTTCTGTGGAGTTCATAATTATTACTAGTAGAAGAATGCCCGTGCGTTGCCACGGGCTTTTGAAATATTTCGCTGGAGTTATCAGAAATTATAGAAACCACTTCACATGTATAGAAAAGATAGCACATGCACAATCGTGTAATTATTGAAAAACACTTCACATGCAATGTAGTTGATAAAAAATGGCAGTTTCACGATGTACACCTAAAGAGTGATGATCCAACGATATCAGAAATTAAGATCCACTTGATGCGATTAAGATAGTCTCGCACAATATCAGAAATGTTGTCTGTACCTTCATTCACATGATATTTAAGCAAGTACAATAGAGACTACTTCCTCAACTCGTAACCATCGTGCACAGACAACATATGTAGTTAACACGAATATTTTATGTGGAAGATCTAAAGATGTGCAGTGGAGTTTACCGTGCTAACCGGACAAACCAATTTTAACCGCTCCACGAGGGCATAAAATCTAAAACACAATTTTATATTTGCTTATATTTTTGGTTTGTTATGAGATGTCATTGTGTCCACGGGGGCATAAAGTCTTTATCATGCGCTGATCACATGTGATCATGGAAAAA
>NW_021296506.1:0-969 GCF_002162155.2 Triticum dicoccoides | reverse complement strand
AAAGTCTCAATGAATTCAACCCATTTAGCATGTCTACGATTCAGTTTAGCTTGACTTTTAATATGTTTCAAAGATTCATGATCAGAATGTATAAGAAATTCTTTGGGCCATAAATAATGTTGCCATGTTTCTAAAGTCCGAACAAGAGCATATAATTCTTTATCATAAGTAGAATAATTCAGACTAGGCCCACTCAATTTTTCAGAAAAGTATGCAACAGGTTTGCCATCTTGTAATAACACACCTCCTAATCCAATTCCACTAGCATCACATTCAAGCTCAAAAGTCTTATTAAAATCAGGAAGTTGGAGTAAAGGAGCATGTGTCAACTTATCTTTCAATACCGTGAAGGCTTCTTCCTGTGCGGTACCCCAAAGAAAAGGCACATCTTTCTTTGTAAGCTCATTGAGAGGTGCAGCAATGGTGCTGAAATCTCTCACAAAACGCCTATAGAATCCAGCGAGGCCAAGAAAACTCCTCACTTGGGTGACCGTTTTGGGCTGCGGCCATCTCTCAATAGCTTCAATCTTGGCTTTATCAACTTCAATTCCCTGTGGAGTAACAACATAGCCAAGAAAAGATACTCGGTCGGTGCAAAAGGTGCACTTCCCAAGGTTACCAAACAAACGTGCATCACGTAGAGCAATAAAAACAGCACGTAAATGTTCCAAATGTTCTTCCAAAGATCTACTATAAATCAATATGTCATCAAAGTAAACTACCACAAATCGTCCAATGAAAGCACGTAAAACTTCGTTCATTAATCTCATGAAAGTACTAGGTGCATTAGTTAACCCAAAAGGCATGACTAACCACTCATATAATCCAAACTTAGTTTTAAATGCTGTTTTCCATTCATCTCCCAATTTCATACGAATTTGATGGTAGCCACTACGCAAATCAACTTTGGAGAATATTGTAGAGCCACTCAATTCATCAAGCATATCATCTAGCCTAGGAATAGGATGA
>NW_021296505.1:0-2083 GCF_002162155.2 Triticum dicoccoides | reverse complement strand
CTTAAGGTCGGCTTCAATGAAACAACCCACCATGTACTCCTACATGGCCTTTCATCGATACCTTTACCAAATCGTGTTCACCACACCACTCTCATTACCGACATAATCATTTCACTCCAGCCCATCACCCAGATGAACCAGACCTGACACGACTCTAAGCATAGCAGGCATAGCAAGGTAGGAACAACACATACATATGGCTCAAGCAACTCCTACACATGCTAGTGGGTTTCATCTAGTTACTGTGGCAATGACAGGTCATGCAGAGGAAATGGGTTCAACTACCGTAGCACACAGCAGTTTGAATCGCGTTGTCTTAATGCAGTAAAAGAGAGCAGGAGCGAGAACATGGGATTGTATCGATATGATCAAATGGTTGGTTGCTTGCCTGATGGTTCGATGCACGGATACGGTTCTTCGTTAGGGTAATCACGATACTCCTCGGGGACAGAACCTGTCGCAAGGGCATCGATACACAAGCATCACCAAACAATGTGCAACAATATGATGCATGCATGAAACATGGCAATATGAGTGTATTGGGCTAATGCAACTAAAGCCAGAAGGGTTTGAAAAAATTTGAATCAAGGATTCAAATTTCAAATTCAAATATGGCCTTTTAAAGTGCTTTTCCTTGTTCTGCTTAAAACATCAATTTAACTTGTTTGATCATGCATGAAAATAGTACAGATGGATAGATTGGATTTTTCTGATCATTTTTCATATATAATTTGTCCAATTTGGAGTTACAGAATAAAAGTTATGAATTTTTGAAGTTTAAATAATATTCTGGAATTTCCTGATTTAATTTAAATCCAGAAAATCAATTACTGCGTCAGCCTGACGTCAGTGTGACGTCAGCAGGTCAACGGAACTGGTCCAGGTCAAACCTGACAGTGGGTCCCGCATGTCAGGGTGATTATTTTTAACTAAAACTTAATTAAAACTAATCCTGTTTAATTAACAGGGCTGGGCCCCACCTGTCATTGACTCAGGGGAGTCAACCAGGGCCCACCCGTGGTCAAACCCGAGTCGGCTGCACCGGCGTTTAGCCGCCGGCGAGCCCGACGCGGCGGCGGAAGTGGTTTTGGTCATTTCGGCCACCAAACGGACCGCGGAGACCACCGGAGTGGAGCTGAGGCCAACCCGCAGCTCTTGGCGGAGCCCGTTGTGGTCGGGGTGGCCGGAGTCGACGGCGGCGAGCTCGGCTGCGGCCGCCGGGGTTCGGTCGTGCACGGGAACGGTGCTGGAGCTCGAAGTCGAGCAAAGCGAGGCGCTAGGGATGCTCTACGGGGTCTTGCGAACTCGTTGGACTCGCCGGGGTGACCAAATGGTCACCGGAGCTGCGTCGACGGCGAGCTCGGCGACGGCGGAGGTTCGGCCGTGGTGGGGAGGTGGCTACGATGAGGGAACGAGGGGAAGGAGAGGGGGAAACGGTGGCGTAGCTCACCGCGGTTGCAGTGGGCGTCGAAGCGGGCTCGGGGACGCGCTGGAGACGGCGAATTCGACGACGACGGTGGTCGGAGCCCGAAGAGGGGAACGGCGACGTGGCGGCGATGCAGGGCTTCCGGGGAGCTGTGGAGCGGTGGGGAGGAAGAGGGAGTCGTGGCGGAGCTCCTGAGCTAGTCAGGGGAGCGAGGGGTGGCCGGAGATGGCTGCTATGGCGAACGGCGGCGACGGTGGTGTTCGGCCGTGTGAGAGAGAGAGCGAGGGAGAGGAGGGGAGAGCCGGGGGAGAGTGAGAGAGAGCAGGGGGGATCGGGACGGCCTGCGGGAGTCGTCCACGCGGCCAGGAGCGCGTCGGCAAGCAGGAGGTGGCCGCGCGGCCGTGCGCGCGCGAGCACGCAGCAGCTTCGGGGCGAGGGGAGGAAGACGACGGAGAGCTGCAGTGGTGGGCTGGGCCGCTGCTGGCTGGGCCGCACAGTGGAGGAGCCCAGGTAAGTTTTCCCCCTTTTTATTTCTGTTTCTGTTTTATTTAATATATCTGCAACTTTGTTGAATTAAATAAAATACCTAGGCAAGTTCAAAAATCACCAAACTATTCCTGGCCCATAGTTGGATTATTTCCAACATGAAACATTTTA
>NW_021296504.1:0-2317 GCF_002162155.2 Triticum dicoccoides | reverse complement strand
TGACATTTCCCCGAAGGGACAGACATAGGAACGAAGAAGGACACATGCCGGCCAGCCTAAGTGTTCCGGAGCAGTAGCAAGCTACCAGGGCTCAGTGGAAGCACTAGGAGGCATTTCCCGGTAAGAGAGGCTACTAAGGATAAACAACTAGATAGTCAGATCCCACACATAGCAATACACATTACACGTACGCATAACATGCAAGTATGTGGTGTACAACATGGCATCACAACATAACTCAACAACTCATATAGATAAAGGCTCAGAAGAGCCATCATAGCATTTATTACAAACAGGGGTCACATGACCCAACATTCAGAGCAAACAAGCAACAAGCGGAAGCATTACATGTCTGAGTACAGACATCTACAAATGAAAAAGGCTAAAGAGCCTGACTATCTACAACATCCGAGCAAGATCGTAGCTGAGGTACAAGCTACTCGTCGAAGTCCACAGAAACACTAGTAAGACCGAAGTCTCCGATGCAAAAACATAAATAAAGCAACATGAGTACAAAGGTACTCACCAAGACTTACATCAGATCCTATCATACATGCATTTGTATCAAGAGGGTAATGTGGGGTTTAGTTGTAGCAAGCCAGCTTTGACTCAGTGGCTATCCTGTTCTACGACTACGAGAAACTTCTTTGAGGTGATATGGCGCACACGAGTCCACTAATCACCACACAATACACTACTATGGATTCATCCCCGTCTCCCTACGAGAAGGCCATCCATAGCACTCACACTTTGTCTTGAGCATTTTTGAGTATCCACTTCAATTTGTCTATGTACCATGTAAGCATCCAAGAAGTCCATAACCGCAGACCCGGCTATTCGAATAGATCATGTTAACCCTGCAGGGGTGTACTTCTTCACACACGCTCTCGCCACTTACCGCCATGTACACGTCATGTAACTCGGCAACCTTCAAGCGGAAGCCTGGCGAGGGTGTCGGCCACGACCTGACTAACCACACAAGACTCTAGCCCAGGTTTATCGCCTATTCAGGTTCCATCCGCAAGGAGATCCGGCCGGGGTGTCGCTCACGGCCCCAAATGATGTGTGCAGGGTTCCCGAGCACACCATCCAGGTGCCACTCAGTACACCAGGCCACGTGTGCCTAGTCTGTCCCAAGCCCACCCTGCCTGGTGCCACTTGGTAGAAAAATAGCACTACCTACAAACACCAGAAACTAGTTGCGACTCCTGGACAGAGACCAAGTTGGTTAATAAGTCGAGAGAGTCAATTAAGGATCCCAATGTGTGGTAGTATCGAGTCATTGGACAACATACATAGAACTCAGTGCTTAAGGACGGTTCCAGTGAGACAACCCACCATGTACTCCTACATGGCCTCTCACTGCTACCTTTACCAAATCGTGTTCACACACTTCACTCTCAGCATCAGAACATATCGTAACACTCCAATTCATTCCCAATGAATCAGACCTGACACAATTCTAAGCAATAGCAGGCATGGCATGGTAGGAACACAACATGGCTCAATCAACTCCTACACATGCTAGTGGGTTTCAACTATTTACTGTGGCAATGACAGGTCATGCAGAGGAATGGATTCAACTACCGCAGCACAAAGTAGCAATTGAATCGTTGTTGTCCTAATGCAATAACTGAGAGCAGGAGCGATAGATAGGATTGTATCGGAATGAACAAGGGGGTTTGCTTGCCTGGTAGATCAACAGAGGGGGCACTGCTCCTCAGACAGGTACTCTGGAGCACTTTCCGGAGCAGGACCTATCGAGAAGGAATGGTGTCGACAATCAATACACAAGCATATGCAACAATATGATGCATGAACATGGCATGTAGATGTGATGTTGTTTGAGCTAATGCAACTAGCAATCATTTGGTTGGAGTTCATTTGAACCAAGAGTTCAAATGCAACTCCAAATTAAATCTTTATAAATGCCATTTACATGTTTTCACTTATACAGTAGGTATAAGTTGGTTTGTCATGCATGAAACTAGTACAGATGGAAAGATTGCATTTTTATGATAATTTTTCATATATAAATTATTTCAATCTAAGCTACGGTTGAATTTCTATGAATTTTTGAAGTTTATAACATTTTCTGGAATTTCCTGATTTAATTTAAATACCAGAAATGAATAACTGCGTCAGCATGACGTCATGCCTGCGTCAACAGGTCAACGGGTCGGTCCAGGTCAAACCTGGCCAGTGGGACCCATACGTCAGTGTCATGGTTAATTAATGGAGTTAATTAATTGTCAAGCTAATCTTAAACTAAAAATTAGCAGGGCCTGGCCCCACATGTTAGTGTCATGGGGGGGGG
>NW_021296503.1:0-1348 GCF_002162155.2 Triticum dicoccoides | reverse complement strand
CATCGCACGCTCCCTCTACCACCGAGATTGGTGTTTGCGTTGAGCATAGACATGATTGGATTATGTCTATCGCAATACGGTTATTCATTTAAGGAGAATAATGGTTACTCTGTTTATTTGAATAATACCTTCAATGGTCTTACACCTAAAATGAATGGTTTATTGAATCTCGATCGTAGTGATACACATTTTCATGCCAAAAGATATAAGATAGTAATGATAGTACCACTCATTTGTGGCACTGCCACGTAAGTCATATCGGTATAAAATGCATGAAGAAGCTCCATGTTGATGGATCTTTGGACTCACTCATTTTTGAAAAGGTTTGAGACATGCGAACCATGTCTATTGGTATATATGCATGAAGAAACTCCATGCAAATGGACCGTTTTAACTCACTTGATTTTGAATCACTTGAGATATGCAAATCATACCACATGGGCAAGATGACTGAAAAGCCTCGTTTTCAGTAAGATGGAACAAGATAGCAACTTGTTGGAAGTAACACATTTTGATGTGTCCAATCCAATGAGTGCTGAGGCATGCAGTGAATATCGTTATGATCTTACTTCACAGATGATTCGAGTAGATGTTGAGAATATTTACTTGATGAAACACAAGTCTGAATTATTGAATGGTTCAAGTAATTTCAGAGTGAAGTAGAAGATCATTGTGACAAGAGGATAAAATGTCTATGATATGATCATAGAGATGAATATCTGAGTTACGAGTTTTGGCACACAATTAAGACATTGTGGAAATTGTTTCGCAATTAATACCGCCTGGAACACCATAGTGTGATGGTGTGTCCGAACATAATAGTTGCACCCTATTGGATATGGTGCGTATCATGATGTCTCTTATCGAATTACCACTATCGTTCATGGGTTAGGCATTAGAGACAACCACATTCACTTTAAATAGGGCACCACATAATTCCGTTGAGATGACACCGTATGAATTATGGTTTAGAGAAACCTAAGTTGTCGTTTCTTAAAGGTTTGGGGCTGCGACGCTTATGTGAAAAAGTTTCAGGATTAAGCTCGAACCCAAAGCGGATAAAATGCATCTTCATAGGACACCCAAAACAGTTGGGTATACCTCCTAATTCAGATCCGAAAGCAATATGGATTGTTTCTTGAATCGGGTCCTTTCTCGAGGAAAGGTTTCTCTCGAAAGAGTTGAGTGGGAGGATGGTGGAGACTTGATGAGGTTATTGAACTGTCTCTTCAACTAGTGTGTGGCAGGGCACAGGAAGTTGTTCCTGTGGCACCTACACCAATTGAAGTGGAAGCTTATGATATTGATCATGAAACTTCGGATCAAGTCACTACCAAACCTCGTAGGA
>NW_021296502.1:0-1110 GCF_002162155.2 Triticum dicoccoides | reverse complement strand
CACCACCGTCGCCGCCGTTCGCCATAGCAGCCATCTCCGGCCACCCCTCGCTCCCCCGACTAGCTCAGGAGCTCCGCCTCGACTCCCTCTTCCTCCCCACCGCTCCACAGCTCCCCGGAAGCCCTGCATCGCCGCCACGTCGCCGTTCCCCTCTTCGGGCTCCGATCATCGTCGCCGTCGAATTCGTCGTCTCCAGCGCGTCCCCGAGCCCGCTAACCACCTCTGCAGCCCCGCGGTGAGCCCCCGGATCGTTTCCCCCTTCTCCCCTGGTCTCTTTCGACCTCTAGGCCCTAGCCCCGCCTTGGCCGAGAGCTCCACGCCGCCGGCGATGTCGCCGTCGTGGCCACGGTCACCGTAGCACCCAACCGAGCACACCATCGTGCTCCACACCTCACTAGGAGCATGTAACGCGCGCTAACGCCTCCCCAAGCCCCCTGCAACGTCGATTCCGACCGCACCCGAACTCCGGCAGCCGCAGCCGAGCTCGCCGCCGTCAACTCCGGCCACCCCGAGCCCAACCACCACCACCAATAGTCGCGGCTCAACCTCAGCAACACGTAGATGCCTTCCGCCGTCCATTTGGTTGCCGGAATGGCAAAAAGCACTTTCGCCGCCGTCTCGGGCCTCGCCGGCGTCATGTCGCCGGTGGGGTTTGACCTGTCCGACCTGAGGTTTGACCCCCCAGGGTCACTGACGCGTGGGCCCTGTCGGTCAGATGGTTAGATTAGCGCTAACCACTGTTAGTTAACCCCTGACACTGACCAGTGGGCTCCAGCGCCACTAATTAATAATTAGAATTAATTTAACCCTGTTTAACCCCCCTGTCACTGACGTGTGGGCCCCACACGTCAGGTTTGACTCCAGCCAGCCGCAGTTGACCACTGACGTCATGCTGACGTCATGCTGGCGCAATAATTATAATTTCTGGATTTAATTTAAATCAGGAAATTCCAGAATATTATTTAAACTTCAAAAATTCATAACTTTTATTCTGTAACTCCAAATTGGACAAATTATATATGAAAAATGATCAGAAAAATCCAATCTATCCATCTGTACTATTTTCATGCATGATCAAACAAGTTAAATTGATGTTTTAAGCAGAACAAG
>NW_021296501.1:0-1213 GCF_002162155.2 Triticum dicoccoides | reverse complement strand
AAAAAAATGAAAAGTCATTCCCTGTGCCTCAGTCATAGGTTCTATAAAGTATGCTATGCTATGTACCAGACCTATTGTATACCTTACTCTGAATTTGGCAAGAGAGTACAATAGTGATCTAGGAGTAGATCACTGGACATTGGTCAAGAATATCCTTAGTAAGGACTAAGGAGATGTTTCTCGATTATGGAGGTGATAAAAGAGTTTGTTGTAAAAGTTACATCAGTGCAAACTTTTACACTGATCCAGATGACACTAAGTCTCAACCTGGATACATATTGAAAGTGGGAGCAATTAGCTAGAGTAGCTTCGTGCAGAGCATTGTTGACATAAATATTTGCAAAATACTTACGGATCTGAATGTGACAGACCCGTTGACTAAGATTCTCTCACAAGCAAAACATGATCGCACCTTAAAACCCTTTGGGTGTTGATCACATATCGATGTGAACTATGGGTGTTAATCACATGGTGATGTGAACTATTGCTGTTAAATCACATGGCGATGTGAACTAGATTATTGACTCTAGTGCAAGTGGGAGACTGAAGGAAATATGCCCTAGAGGCAATAATAAAGTTATTATTTATTTCCTTATGATCATGATAAATGTTTATTATTCATGCTAGAATTGTATTAACCGGAAACATAATACATGTGTGAATACATAGACAAACAAAGTGTCACTAGCATGCCTCTACTTGACTAGCTCGTTAATCAAAGATGGTTATGTTTCCTGACCATGAACAATGAGTTGTTATTTGATTAACGAGGTCACATCATTAGTTGAATGATCTGATTGACATGACCCATTCCATTAGCTTAGCACCCGATCGTTTAGTATGTTGCTATTGCTTTCTTCATGACTTATACATGTTCCTATGACTATGAGATTATGCAACTCCCGTTTACCGGAGGAACACTTTGGGTGCTACCAAACATCACAACGTAACTGGGTGATTATAAAGGAGCATTACAGGTGTCTCCAAAGGTAGATGTTGGGTTGGCGTATTTCGAGATTAGGATTTGTCACTCCGATTGTCGGAGAGGTATCTCTGGGCCCTCTCGGTAATACACATCACATAAGCCTTGCAAGCATTACAACTAATATGTTAGTTGTGAGATGATGTATTACGGAACGAGTAAAGAGACTTGCCGGTAACGAGATTGAACTAGGTATTGGATACCGACGATCGAATCTCGGGCAAGTAACAT
>NW_021296500.1:0-914 GCF_002162155.2 Triticum dicoccoides | reverse complement strand
AACTAAAAAACTAAAAAAGTGTTTTCAAATTTGAAAACTAATGGCACTAATAGAAAGTTTATAATTTTTCTAAAACTAAAAGCAAAAAGAATTAAAAAATAAAGCAAAAAACAAAAAAAAATAATGCAGAAAACAAAACAAAAAACTGGAAAAAATAGGCACTAAAAGGAAAAAAACAAAAAAGTGTTTTCAAATTTGAAAACTAATGGCACTAACAAAAAGTTTATAATTTTTGTGACCTAAAAGAAAAAAGAAATCACTAAAAAACTATAAGTATAAGTAGAAATGAAAAAATAAATAGCAAAAAAGAAAAAAATGCCTATAATATTTGTTATGACTAACTAAAATTACCAAATTGAGTATAATGATAAAACACAGTAATATTAAATAGCAGGAAAAAGAATGACTCAAAAATCAATTTTTATAGTAAAGTTATTCATAAACTAGTGATTCACACAAATTTTAAAAAAATCAAATTTAAACTATTCAAATTTTAAAACTAATGGCACTAACAGAAAGTTTATAATTTTTGTGACCTAAAAGAAAAAAATCACTAAAAAACTATAAGTATTTAGTTCTAAGTAGAAATGAAAAAATAAATAGTAAAAAAATCCCACCTACTGGGCCACCACGGCCTGAATACGACTAGAAGCCCATCCATGGGCCAGGATTCAGGTCCGCAAAAGGCCCAGCAGGCCCATAGGCATAGCGGTATGAGATTAGGCCCAAAGGCCTCCAGTTCTGAGGAGTTCGATGGAGAGGGCGGGGCAGCGCTTATAAACAGGTGCGGCCGCTCCTCAGCTAGCGAGGTGGGACTAAACATCCCACCGCACCGCGGCTTTGGCAGGCGCAGGCCTTTGGTCCCGGTTGGTGGCACCAACCGGGACTAAAGGGGGCATTGGTCACGGTTCGTG
>NW_021296499.1:0-1311 GCF_002162155.2 Triticum dicoccoides | reverse complement strand
TGTAACACCCCGGTGTAATGATGCTACAGTAACCCCTGGGGTTAAGTTAATCTTTTTGCTAAACATGTGCCTGATCATTATTGTCTCATGTTCTTTCACATTCCAGTTGAATTCAAATTCAAATTTTGTCTGAAATTCAAAATGCTCAGACATGAAAACAAAAATGTTCATCATATGCAGAATAATCCACAACTAATATTGGTGGTGAACCAACTTTTTGCAAAAAGGTTTGAGTGGCCTAAGCTACTTCAAACAGTGGCCTAAGAAATAAATTAAATGCCTTTTTAATTTATGAAAATGGCAAAGTATTTCTAAAAGCCTCACAATCTTTTTTTTTGGGGCAGTGCCTAATAATTCTTTGAGATTATTTTGTCCAATGGCATAATCTTTTGCAAAGTCTTTATTGGCTAAAAGAAAAAGAAAAGAAAATGCAAAAGCTGTTTAAAAAAAAGGGAAAAGAAGAGGGGGTGGGAGGGCCCTGGCCTCCCCTTGGGCCTCGGCGACCCACAGCCCCCCCCTCTCTGCTTGGGCCTTAGCCGCTAGGCAGGCCCAGTCGGCCAGCCGGACGGCCCACAGCGCCCCCATGCCTTCCCTGGGCCTTGGCCTAGCCAAGTCGGCCCGACAACTCCCCCTCCCCGGTCGCCTTCCCCTCACTGTGCGGGCGACCGCGCGCGCACGTCGCCGCCGAACCACCTCGTCGGCCATGCCGCTACAGGCGCCGTGGGAGGAAAAGGGCAGCCCCGACGCCTCGGCTCCCTCCCCAGTCGCCCACTTGCTCCTTCTCCCCCTCGTCGCTCTCTCCCTCGCTCTCCAGATCCCCTCCTCTCCTCAACCGGCGCCGCCGTCGCCATGGATGTGCCGTAGCCGCGGACACCGGTCACCCCGCGCCTCGCCAACACGTCCACGAGACGCGCCGTCCTCGGCTACACCCTCTGCACCAACTGGATCGAGAAGGGAGCCACCACCGCGAGCCCGACGACTCCTTCTTCCTCCTACTGCCGTCTTCGTCTCCGATGCCGATTCATCGCCGTTGGTCCTCCCCGAGCCCGCTAACGCACACCTACAGGCTCACGGTGAGCAGCCGCATCGCCTCCCCCTCTCTTCGGCCTCTCCCCGTAGCCGCAGCCGCCGCTTTTGCCGCACCCGAACACCTCACCGCCGATGAGCTCGTAGTCGTGCCCTCGCTGCCCGTCGAGCTCTACCGAGCTCGGGGTCGTGCTCAGCACGCCCGTGCGAGCCCGAAGCACCCATCCCCGCGCTCTGCCGAGCCCTGTAGCGCCGTTCCTGATCGTGGACGAACTCCGGCGAGGT
>NW_021296498.1:0-1987 GCF_002162155.2 Triticum dicoccoides | reverse complement strand
GAATGGAGGCCGTCGCCGCCGACCAGCGCTCGCGCGGCCACAGCCACCGTCTCGTCTCCCCGACGCCTCCCAGAGCTCCGCCGGTCCTCCCTCGTCCTCCTCGTCGTCTCACGCGACCAGAAGAGCCCCGGAACGCCGCCCCCGACGTTTTCCCCCTCGCCGGCCGCCGAGGATCTTCTCCGTCGATTCGGCCACTCCGGCGCGCCCCCGAGCCCACTAACCCTCCCTGCAGCTCCGCGGTGAGCCCTCGACCCGATTCCCACTCTCCCCGTGCCCCACCTCCCTCTCTAGCTAGCCCCACCACCTTGCCCGAGAATCCCTCGCCGCCGGCCATGGCGCCGTCGCGGCCACAGCCGTCACCGCTTGCTTATGAGCCCGCCAACGCGCTCAGCGCATCCGAAGGAGCTCAAATCACCCAACTGCTGCTCCTCCCGTGCTTTGTGGCATAGCTCCCGTCGATAGCCGAACTCCGGCGGCCGCAAAAGAGCTCGCCGCCGTTAACTCCGGCCACCCCAGCACCAAACACCGCCACCGTTGGATGCGCCACATCGCCAGCTACTCGTAGCACCCACCCGCGCATCAAACCGTGGCCGGAGCAGCGTTTCCGACGCCCTCCGCCGTTGCTGGCGTCGCCGGCGACAAGCCGCGGGTCAACTCCGGCGGGTTTGACCCGGGGTTTGACCCCCTGACGTGTGGGCCCAGGCGCCTGCTTAGTTAGTGCTAGGTTAGTTAGTGTTAACTAACTTAGTTAATTAGGTGAGCCACTGACATGCGGGCCCCGCCCGGCTAACTAAGTTAGTTAGGGCTAACCAACTTGGTTAGTTGACTGGGTCACTGACCAGTGGACCCCACTGGTCAGGTTTGACCTGGTCGACGCCTTTGACTTGCTGACGTCATGCCGACGTCATGCTGACGCAGTAACTTATTTTCTGAATTTATTTTTATATAAGAAATTTCAGAAAATGCCTAAAACTTCTAAAAATCATAGAAAATTAACCATAACTCCAAATTAAATAATTTATATATGAAAAATTATCAGAAAAATTCAAGGAATCCATCTGTACCATTTTCATGCATGTTAGAACAACTTATAGCTGCTGTTTAGCACAAATCAAATAAAGGGCATTTAAATAATCACATATGGAGTTTGAATTTGAATCTTGTATTCAAACCAACTTCATTTAATCTGTTGCTAGTTGCATTGGCTCAAAACACATTCATTTTGCCATGTCATGATCATGCATCATATTGTGCATTGCATCGATTGTGTTCCCTTCTGTGTTGCCGGTATTTGTCCCCTCTCGATAGACGTGATACCGATGATGTGATCGTTGACACTGATGAAGACTCAATGTTATCTTCAGAAGTGCCAGGAAAGCAAAACCCCCTTGTTCATTCCGATACAATCCTACTCTCTCGCTCCTGCTCTCTTTTACTGCATTAGGACAACACCGATTCATCTGTTACTTGCTGCGGTAGCTGAACCCCTTTATCCTTTGCATGACCTGTCATTGCCACAGTAAATAGATGAAACCCACTAGCATGAGTAGGAGTTGTTTGAGCCCTGCTGTGCCTACTCATTCATGTTTGTTTGTCATGCCTGCTACTGCTTAGAGTTGAGTCAGGTCTGATTCATCGGGGATGAATCAGAGGTGTGTGAACATGTCCTACTGTGTGTGAGCTAAGTGTGTGAACACGATTTGGTAAAGGTAGCGGTGAGAGGCCATGTAGGAGTACATGGTGGGTTGTCTCATTGCAGCCGTCCTCAGGAACTGAGTTCTGTGTTTGTGATCCATGATTCAGCTACTACCACGCATTGGGCCCGAAACCAATGGACCCTCTCGGCTTCTTAATCACCCTTGTCCTCTGTCCAGGAGTTGCAAGTAGTTTCTGGTGTTTGTAGTATGCTGGAGGCCGTGGACAGCGCTGACCGTAGGGGTGGGCTGTGATGCGGTAGGCACGTGGCCGGGTAAACCGGGCACCCGTT
>NW_021296497.1:0-752 GCF_002162155.2 Triticum dicoccoides | reverse complement strand
TGTCACACCCTAGCTAGTCATGCATTAGAGTGTTGCATCATGTTTACTCTTTCATCAGAAACTTGAAATGGGGATCTGTGAAACCCTCAGAATCATTTTTAAAATGATCCAAATAAAAATTTCTCCAAAAGGGTCCAAGAAAATGCTCATGTTGCTCTCTGAAAATATTGGACAGAGATAAAAATCAAACCAATATTTTTAGTGGCTCATGGACATTTATTTTGGGCATTTGGAATTAATGCATAAATATTTGCATTGGAAATATATTTCTATATATATTAATATATGTCCAAATATTATGCCAATTATAAAGGAGCTCTGGAATAATATATCTAGCCCCTGCAAAAATTGGCATAAGCTAAATAAATGATTTAATATATTATTTAAATCAAAACAAATGTCAGAAATTAGAAAACAGAAAAAAATAAAAGGGAGAAGCTTACCTGGGCTCCTCCACCGTGCAGCCCATCCAGCTGGCCGGCCCAGCCAGCAGGCGGCCCAGCCCGCCTCCCTCCTCTGTCGTCTTCGTCCCGACAGAGGGAGGGGAGTGTGGCCGGCGCGCGCGCACGCCACCGCGCCACGCCACCTCTCTCCCTGCCTGCCTGCCCTCCCCTCCTCGCCTCGATGCCCTGGACGACGCCACGCCTCCCCCCCTGCTCTCTCTCACTCTCCCCCGGCTCTCCCCTCCTCTCCCTCGCTCTCTCTCTCACACGGCCGAACACCACCGTCGCCGCCGTTCGCCTTAGCAGCCG
>NW_021296496.1:0-1708 GCF_002162155.2 Triticum dicoccoides | reverse complement strand
CGGCCGAGGTTTCCCATACGGCCCCGAACGATGTGAACAGGGTTCCCGAGATACCTAACGGGTATTCGGTACACCGTGCCACGTACCTACCGCATCACAGCCCACCCCTACGGTCAGCGCTGTCCACGGCCTCCAGTAGGCTACAAACACCAGAAACTACTTGCAACTCCTGGACGGAGAACTAGGGTGAATAAGAAGCCGAGAGGGTCCATTGGTTTCGGGCCCAATGCATGGTAGTAGCTGATTCTTAAATCACACATACAGATCTCAGTGCTTAAGGTCGGCTTCAATGAAACAACCCACCATGTACTCCTACATGGCCTCTCATCGATACCTTTACCAAATCGTGTTCACCACACCACTCTCATTACCGACATAAACATTTCACTCTAGCCCATCACCCAGATGAACCAGAACTGACACGACTCTAAGCATAGCAGGCATAGCAAGGTAGGAACAACACATACATATGGCTCAATCAACTCCTACACATGCTAGTGGGTTTCATCTAGTTACTGTGGCAATGACAGGTCATGCAGAGGAAATGGGTTCAACTACCGTAGCACACAACAGTTTGAAACGCGTTGTCTTAATGCAGTAAAAGAGAGCAGGGGCGAGAACATGGGATTGTATCGATATGATCAAATGGTTGGTTGCTTGCCTGATGGTTCGATGCACTGATACGGTTCTTCGTTAGGGTAATCACGGTACTCCTCGGAGGCAGAACCTGTCGCAAAGGACACCGATACACAACCATCACCAAACAATGTGCAACAATATGATGCATGCATGAAACATGGCAATATGAGTGTGTTGGGCTAATGCAACTAAAACCAGAAGGGTTTGAACAAATTTGAATCAAGGATTCAAATTTCAAACTCAAACATGGCCTTTTAAAGTGCTTTTCCTTGTTCTGCTTAAAACATCAATTTAACTTGTTTGATCATGCATGAAAATAGTACAGATGGATAGATTGGATTTTTCTGATCATTTTACATATATAATTTGTCTAATTTGGAGTTACAGAATAAAAGTTATGAATTTTTGAAGTTTAAATAATATTCTGGAATTTCCTGATTTAAATTAAATCCAGAAATATATATATTGCGCCAGCATGACGTCAGCATGACGTCAGTGGTCAACTGCGGCTGGCTGGGGTCAAACCTGACGTGTGGGGTCCACACGTCAGTGACAGGGGGGTTTAACAGGGTTAATTTAATCCTAATTAGGAATTAGTGGCGCTGGGGCCCACTGGTCAGTGTCAGGGGGTTAACTAACAGTGATTAGCACTAATCTGACCACCTGGCTGACGGGGCCCATGCGTCAGTGACCCTGGGGGGGTCAAACCCCAGGTCAAACAGGTCAAACCCACCGGCGACATGACGCCGGCGAGGCCCGAGACGGCGGCGCGATACGGAAACGCGCTACAGGGCACGGGCGAGGCCGTGCTTGGGCTCGTTGGAGAGCCCTTGCTCCCGCGCGTCGAACGGTGGTGGTGGCCGTGCCTGAGGTGGCCGGTACCGACGACGGCGAGCTCGTGAGCGGCGGCCGGAGTTCGGGTGCGGTCGGGATCGGCGTTGCTGCTCGCAGGCGAGGGAGCTGAGGCGCTGGAGGGGCTCTACGGGTCGCGGCAAGCACAACGGGTGCACGCCCGTGACCAAATGGTCACCGGAGCCGCGTCGACGGCGAGCTCGGCGACGGCGGAGGT
>NW_021296495.1:0-975 GCF_002162155.2 Triticum dicoccoides | reverse complement strand
GCAGATGGAGAATCGGAGGAGGACAATTATATGCCTCTCTCCGAAGACGAGGTGAGCCTCGGCGACGAAGAATTTATCGTGCCTGAGGATCCCGTCGAACAGGAGCGCTTCAAGCGCCGGCTTATAGCCACAGCAAATAGCTTGAAGAAAAAGCAACAACAGCTTCAAGATGATCAAGACTTGCTAGCACATAGATGGACCGAAGTCCTTGCGGCCAAGGAATACGAACTCGAGCACCCCTCCAAAAATTACCCAAAGCACAGGTTGCTACCTCACCTCGAGGAGGAAGGATTGAAACCTACATCACCAGTGTACGATGCGGCTGACCGGCCACCTCATGGCCGAGTTAGAGAGGCGTTTCAGCCTGAAGTTCATCCTGCACCCCGTCGCCACTCAAACAAAAATACCAAGGCCCAGGGCAACACACGGGACCTGCGAGATGTATTGGAAAACAAGGTAAAACATGCAAGATTCATCTACGAATCACGGGGGCGCGCACCAATACGCGATGATGATCGTCACGCCGGATACACTAAAAGCAAAACTGGCCGAGCCGGACACGACAGACAAGACTCGTATGAACCGCGTCGTGATATAGCCCGGCACAGAGGCGCCGCACACCCCTTATGCTTCACTGATGAAGTAATGGATCATGAATTCCCAGAATGGTTTAAACCCGTAAACATCGAATCATACAATGGTACTACAGACCCCGTGGTATGGATAGAAGACTTCTTCCTCCACATTCACATGTCCCGCGGGGATGACCTACATTCCATCAAGTATCTCCCGCTCAAACTCAAAGGGTCGGCTCGGCATTGGCTCAATAGCTTGCCGGCAAACTCCATCAGAAGTTGGGAGAACCTGGCAGAGGCATTCCTGGACAATTTCAAAGGCACTTATGTGCGACCGCTGGACGCTGACGATTTAAGTCATATAACTCAGCAGCCAGGGGAATGGGCTAGGAAATTTTGG
>NW_021296494.1:0-1156 GCF_002162155.2 Triticum dicoccoides | reverse complement strand
CCTAGGGATCATACTTTCACTAGTGGCAACTCCCAACAACATTAACATAATCGAATCACATGATATTTCCCATAAAACATGCAATGGAGACGCACCCGGAGGTCATTCCTTCGTGGTCAAGAGAGGACGAGAATTATGTAGGGCTACAAAAGCACACCTCAAAGTTCGTAGTTCTCAATCTAAGGATTTCCCAATGTCACCGCGGCCATCCAAAGAGAGTCCCACAATCACCACAACATATCTAAAGGATAGTCAAAGACAAGCACCAAGAGACTCTCAATCTTCAATCAACACACAAGAGAGGAAATCACTCATGAAAATATTTTTCTAATCCATGTCCCATAGACCGCTGTCACCTTGGTCTCGGGGATTATACTAGATAAAGAGAAGTGAGTACATCAATCCAATATATAGAGGAAGGGGAAATATCATGGGATCACCCTAGATTAACATAGCCTATGATCACAACGAAGATCACATCGTGGGAGAGAGAGCTAACCACATAGCTACACGTACGAGCCCTCGGCCCCGGAGGAAACTACTCACAACTCATCCGGGAGGCGTCCATGGTGGTGAAGAGGCTCCCGGTGGTGATCCTCCCCTCCGGCAGGGTGCCGGGAAGAGTTCTCCTGGTGCTCCCGATCTTGGAAGCGCGGCGGCGGCGGAACAGAGATGAGATCGCGAAAAAGGGTTCCGTCCTCGAGGGTTTCGGGACGCGTGTTAAATATATGCCAAAGGGGGGCATCAGCGGAGGCCTGGGGGGCCCAGGCACCCCCCCCCCCCGGCGCGGCCAGGAGGGGGGCCTTGCCACCAGGGCGCCTGGAGCCCTGGTGGCCCCCCTCCGGCCCTACTTCGGCCGTGTGGAAGCTTCCGGAACGCTGATTTTTTATATAATTTTTCCGGGATTTTTCTGGCAGTTTACGTGATGGGAAAACCTGAAATACAAAAACAGCAGAAAACAGAAACTGGCACTGGGGTGCACTGAGTTAATAGGTTAGTCCAAATATGATCAAAAGTGTATGGAAGTGTATAAATATCATAGCAGTATCACCCAAAAGAGGCATGGAGCAAGCAGAAATTATAGATACGTTTTGGACGTATCAACATCCCCAAGCTTAATTCCTGCTCGTCCTCGAGTAGGTAAATGATAACAAGC
>NW_021296493.1:0-1113 GCF_002162155.2 Triticum dicoccoides | reverse complement strand
ACTAGCATCACATTCAAGCTCAAAAGTCTTATTAAAATCAGGAAGTTGGAGTAAAGGAGCATGTGTCAACTTATCTTTCAATACCGTGAAGGCTTCTTCCTGTGCGGTACCCCAAAGAAAAGGCACATCTTTCTTTGTAAGCTCATTGAGAGGTGCAGCAATGGTGCTGAAATCTCTCACAAAACGCCTATAGAATCCAGCGAGGCCAAGAAAACTCCTCACTTGTGTGACCGTTTTGGGCTGCGGCCAACTCTCAATAGCTTCAATCTTGGCTTTATCAACTTCAATTCCCTGTGGAGTAACAACATAGCCAAGAAAAGATACTCGGTCGGTGCAAAAGGTGCACTTCCCAAGGTTACCAAACAAACGTGCATCACGTAGAGCAATAAAAACAGCACGTAAATGTTCCAAATGTTCCTCCAAAGAACTGCTATAAATCAATATGTCATCAAAGTAAACTACCACAAATCGTCCAATGAAAGCATGTAAAACTTCGTTCATTAATCTCATGAAAGTACTAGGTGCATTAGTTAACCCAAAAGGCATGACTAACCACTCATATAATCCAAACTTAGTGATAGAGGCGAGGTGTCCCGATCTTTCGATGAGATGATAACTATCGATTTGGTGGAGACGACTTTGACGATCCGACTACAAACGTGCACGACGTTGCGCCTTAGCAATCGCTAAACCAACTCCGAGAGGTTATTGACCACGCTGGAGCACGATCAACCTGACCACGAAAGTCTATTCCTGCAAGCAATCGAAGAACGAGCAAGAATATGATAAAGCAATCTGAATATTGCGAATATATATGAAGTATTGATAATGGTGGGGATCCGGAAGCGGTCTTGGTCTGGTCGTTGGACACAAACGAAGTACACGAAGTTGCAATGACTAACTTTTAACTAAACAAATCCCAAGGAAAAGCTACTAGATGGATCTACTTATATAGGAGCAAGGGGTGGCGGCCAAGGAGGTGGGAGGACGTCCCAAGGCAGCCTAAAACTAAATCTAGGTCGTACAAGGCCAATGGGCCCAAGTGGAGGTGATGTAACACCTTTGGACTTGTAGTTTGACTCGGATTCTGCTGTAGCATCAGATTGTTTCGTC
>NW_021296492.1:0-1862 GCF_002162155.2 Triticum dicoccoides | reverse complement strand
TACACTTTGATGAGATGATCAAAGATTTTGGGTTTATAGAAAGTTTATGAGAAACTTGTATTTCTAAAGAAGTGAGTGGGAGCACTATAGAATTTCTGATGAGTATATGTTGTTGACATATTATTGATCGGAAATGATGTAGAATTTCTGGAAAGCATGCAGAGTTATTTGAAAAGTGTTTTTCAATGGAAAGCCTGGATTAAGCTACTTGAACATTGAGCATCAAGATCTATAAGGATAGATCAAAATTCTTAATGGTACTTTCAAATGAGCACATACCTTGACATGATCTTGAAGGTGTTCAAGATGGATCAGTCAAAGAAGGAGTTCTTTCCTGAGTTATAAGGTATGAAGTCTTAAAGCTCGACCACAGCAGAAGAAAGAGGAAGGACGAAGGTCGTCCCCTATGCTTTTGTCATAGGCTCTCTACAGTATGCTATGCTGTGTGCCGCACCTGAACTGTGCCTTGCTATGAGTCAGTCAAGGGGTACAAGAGTGATCCAAGAATGGATCACAGGACAGCGGTCAAAGTTATCCTTAGTAACTAGTGGACTAAGGAATTTTCTCGATTATGGAGGTGGTACAAGAGTTCGTCATAAAGGGTTACGCCGATGCAAACTTTGACACTAATCCAGATTATTCTGAGTAGTAAACTGGATTCGTATAGTAGAACAGTTATTTGGAATAGCTCCAAATAGAACGTGGTAGCTGCATCTAGGAGATGACATAGAGATTTGTGAAGTACATACGGATCTGAAAGATTCAGACCCGTTGACTATAACATCTCTCACAAGCATAACATGATCAAACCAAGAACTCATCGAGTGTTAATCACATGGTAATGTGAACTAGATTATTGACTCTAGTAAACTCTTTGGGTGTTAGTCACATGGGGATGTGACCTTGAGTTTTAATCACATATCGATGTGAACTGGATTATTGACTCTAGTG
The DNA here is from genome assembly GCF_002162155.2 of Triticum dicoccoides. Classification (NCBI taxonomy): domain Eukaryota; kingdom Viridiplantae; phylum Streptophyta; class Magnoliopsida; order Poales; family Poaceae; genus Triticum; species Triticum dicoccoides. The sequence goes on along the minus strand of NW_021296492.1, from coordinate 911 downwards.
CAAGTGGGAGACTGTTGGAAATATGCCCTAGAGGCAATAATAAATTATTTATTATTATATTTCCTTGTTCATGATAATCGTTTATTATCCATGCTAGAATTGTATTGATAGGAAACTCAGATACAAGTGTGGATACATAGACAACACCATGTCCCTAGTAAGCCTCTAGTTGACTAGCTCGTTGATCAATAGATGGTCACGGTTTCCTGGCCATGGACATTGGATGTCGTTGATAACGAGATCACATCATTAGGAGAATGATGTGATGGACAAGACCCAATCCTAAGCCTAGCACAAGATCATGTAGTTCGTATGCTAAAGCTTTTCTAATGTCAAGTATCGTTTACTTAGACCATGAGATTGTGCAAGTCCCGGATACCGTAGGAGTGCTTTGGGTGTGCCAAACGTCACAACGTAACTGGGTTGCTATAAAGGTACACTACAGGTATCTCCGAAAGTGTCTGTTGGGTTGGCACGAATCGAGACAGGGATTTGTCACTCCGTGTAAACGGAGAGGTATCTCTGGGCCCACTCGGTAGGACATCATCATAATGTGCACAATGCGATCAAGGAGTTGATCACGGGATGATGTGTTACGGAACGAGTAAAGAGACTTGCCGGTAACGAGATTGAACAAGGTATCGGGATACCGACGATCGAATCTCGGGCAAGTATCGTACCGCTAGACAAAGGGAATTGTATACGGGATTGATTAAGTCCTTGACATCATGGTTCATCCGATGAGATCATCGTGGAGCATGTGGGAGCCAACATGGGTATCCAGATCCCGCTGATGGTTATTGACCGGAGAGTCATCTCGGTCATGTCTGCATGTCTCCCGAACCCGTAGGGTCTACACACTTAAGGTTCGATGACGCTAGGGTTATAGAGATATTAGTATGCGGTAACCC
>NW_021296491.1:0-4845 GCF_002162155.2 Triticum dicoccoides | reverse complement strand
ATTCACCTCATTTGCGCACATGTATGATCCCACTTGATTAGCAATATACACTTTGGTGATGAATACCAAGTCTAATGGGCCATCGTTGTTTCTGTAGAAAAAAACTCGAAACAACCTAATAAAATGTACCTACGACGGTTTTAGGAGAGTGGCAGAGAATTGCGCATAAACTCATTTTAGATGAAGTGGATGAGTTGCTCAGCAAGAATGATGGAGAACAAACTAACAGTCACAGAGAGGCAAGTAAGATGACTATGGCATAAATCTCAGTGGCTCCAGGCTTCCAGCACAATCGCCGCCACACTATCAACTATGCGGTTACCTGGCAACCATAGCCCTCGTTGGAGCTGTAGCCACGTCCAACATGCCCTCACGCCAACCATCTGCCGCCTGATATGAGTGGTTGACGTCTCTAGGGATATTTTACCGGATTGGCATGATTTGGTTGGTCTGGACACATGTCTAACCCATATCAGCTCACGGACTCCGCGGATTGAACTAAGAAGCAGAACACACTCTAAACCGCTGTACGGCCTAGCTGAATAATTTTTCTGTGGTTTTGTTTGGTCCAATTCAAACTGTGAACAAGGTGAGTTGTTTACATTGGAACTTGGGTTTTGATTTGGTTTTCTCCAAGATCTCACATGAGCCAAACGGAAGCTAAGATGAAGGAGTCCTATCATACCCGAACAATGGGCATGATATCCCTGAAGAAGCATACACATATAGAGTTGTGGTAGGCCAGCTATAGTACATCATTTCAACATGTCGTGATCATGCACTTCACCTTGAGTCAACTTCTATATTTACGGGAACCTTATTATACTGGTGTGGCGACCAAAAGCATGAGATGGATGGGACGATATAGTTTTTCTAAACGAACTGATCCATACATTCATGTAATGAATGCCGTAATGCATGAGCAAACAATAAAATGTAGAATTCAGATTGAATGTACCTTATAAGTTATAACGACAAAGGAAAAGCGAACAGTCACAAGTTATCCATGGAAAGCAATATTAAAGGTCCTGATTTGCCCCACGAAATTGGAATTGCCAGCAGCCACCACTTAGTAATATCATATCTTCAATATCCTATCATCCTTCACCATGAAATTAGGCAACGATCTCTTATAATTAACAACGGTTATATGTAAAAAATAATCTAGGCAGAAGAAACATATTGGATAAGAGTCATTTCAGCGAAAGGAAAAATGAATATTATTAGTTGAGATATGATATACCTTAGTTCAGCTGTACTACCTATCTACGTTGCCACACGAATGTCACTTAGCACAGGAAAAGGAAAGAAGCATTAGTTCTCGTTGTTATACTTGTCCTGGAGTGTGGACTGGAAAAAGACTTGCAGCTCTGCAAACCGATCACAAGCTCACACCCGTCAGGGGCATGTCTACTTCGAAAAGGATGTGCATTAAATTCTTGGAACTACCCTAAAGAAAACGATTCTACTATGGGGCACTAACTTCTGACCGAAGCGACAAAATTTTCCATGAATTCTCTGGAATCATGTTATGCCCCATACGCGTGGCAACATCAGATAAGTACCTGATTAGTCAGGCGTGTGGAATTCCAAGGTGAAAAGGACCGTCAAATGCCAATTATCTGAAGGAGCATAAGTGTATAAGTTTGGCATTGCTCATTGGTGATATAGGAAGAAGGAAAGATGGTATCTCCGCTCTTATTGTCTGAGCTGTTTTTACTAGTAGTGTTCGGCCCATCCACCCAAGCTCAGAAAAACATCACCCTTGATCTGAAAGAGAATGTAGTTCAGAGAAGGTGTAACTTTGATCTGTACAAATTGTGTTGCCACGAAATTATCGTTCTGCACGGGAGAAGGTAAGCAACATTATTCCTCTCTTTTTCTTATCCTTGACGCTGCACTGGAGAAACAATTGTCACCTCTAATCAGAAGGCAATCACAAACTCACACATGTCAGGCGTGACTACCTCTGAAAAGGATGCGCACTATTTTCGTGGAAAAGTCCCAAATACAGCAAATCATCCCTATGGTGCACTAACTTCTGATTTCGATGGGACAAAAACATATCAATGCATCCCCTGGAATTGCGTTTGTCAACCTCACATAAGCAACTGATTTTTCAGGCATGTGGAATTCCAAAGTGAAAAAGACCATCAAACGCCATTTATTTGGAGGAGCATAAGTGCATAAGTTTGGCATCGCTCATCCTCACTAGGAAGAAGGAACAATATAATGGCATCTCTGCTCCTCTTGCCTGTGCTATTGCTGCCACTATTGTTCCCCTCATCCACCCAAGCTCAGAGAAACATCACCCTGGGATCCACATTGGCACCCCAGGGGCCAACATCGTCATGGCTCTCACCCTCTGGCGACTTTGCTTTCGGCTTCCGACCCGTTGAGGGAAATGCCTCCTTCTACCTCCTCGCCATCTGGTTCAACAAGATCAGCGACAAGACGGTCGCTTGGTATGCCAAGATTATGGACCAAGATCCATCGGAGGTATAGGTATCATCTGGCTCTATCCTCCAACTCACCACAGATGGAGCACTCTCGCTTCGTGACTCCTCCAGTGTGGAGGTCTGGAATCCCCAGGTAACTGGTGTGGCCTCCGCCAGAATGCGCGATAGTGGCAACTTTGTGCTCGTTGGTGCAGACGGCAACACAAAATGGCAGACTTTTGATGTGCCGTCGGACACCATCCTGCCTACCCAGGTTCTGCCTTGTAACCAGACTCATAACAAGTCACTCCGTGCTCGACTTGACACCACCGGCTATTCCAATGGTCGGTTTCTCCTGCATGTGCAAAGTGATGGAAACCTTGCCTTCTATTCGTTGTTGAGCCCTCCGGCTTAAAGCATCGTTCTTATTGGTCCACCGAGGCAGCCGGGAATGGCTCACAGCTGGTGTTAAATGAAACTGGCAGAGTATACTTCCTCCTAACAAATGGTACTCAGATCAACATCACATCAGGTGTGCTAGGATCTATGGTAGACTACTTCCACCGTGCTACACTTGACTCGGATGGTGTTTTCCGGCAATATGTATACCGAAAGAATCCAAAGTCCAGTGTGTTCAGTGGTGAGATGTGGAGTGCAGTGTGCTTACTTCCCCAAAATATCTGCCATGCAGTAGTTACAGCTGTTGGCAGTGGCGTATGTGGGTTCAATAGTTACTGCACCTTCGATGGCACCAAGAACCAGATAGTAAGTTGTGTCTGCCCACCACGGTACAAGTTCTTTGATGAGGAGAGGAGGTACAAAGGATGCAAACAAGATTTTCAGCCGCAAAGCTGCGACTTGGATGAGGCCGCAGCACTGGCACAATTTGAGCTGAGACCAATTTCTGGTGTAGATTGGCCACTATCTGATTACGAGCAGTATCAGTATATAGTGAAAGCACAAGCACATGTTGGAAAAAGAAGCTCCCTTCTCAAGGTGCCAAGTAGCAACAATTCAGAGTCTGTAGTACCCAGTACTGCCTCCAAAAAATGGAAGCATGACAAAAAGTATTGGATCCTTGGGAGTTCCTTGTTTCTTGGTTGTTCCATATTGGTGAACTTCCTCCTCATCTCTATTCTGGTGTTTGGTACTTACTGTCATATCACCCAAAAGAAGAATGGTCCGCTGTTCCAAGCCTCAAGTACAACTCAGTTGCCCCTGAAGACCTTCACTTACAATGAGCTGGAGAGAGCAACCAGTGGTTTCCATGAGGTCCTCGGTAGTGGTGCCTCTGGTGTTGTGTACAAGGGTGAGTTGCAAGATGATCTGTAGACCCACATCGCTGTCAAGAAGATCGACAAGCTCCAAGAAGAAACTGAAAAGGAGTTTAGGGTAGAAGTCCAAACCATTGGACAAACGTTCCACAAGAATCTGGTCCGGCTAATTGGTTTCTGCAATGAAGGAACTGAAAGACTGCTAGTTTATGAGTTCATGACCAATGGCTCACTCAACCGGCTTCTATTTAACGACGTCCGGCCAAATTGGAACACACGGGTTCATATCGCACTTGGGGTGGCAAGAGGGTTGCTCTACTTGCATGAAGAGTGTAGCACACAAATCATCCATTGTGACATAAAGCCACAGAACATTCTTCTTGACGACAACCTTGTCGCAAAGATTTCGGACTTTGGCCTAGCGAAGCTTCTCTTGAGAAATCAGACAAGGACAAACACCGGTATTAGAGGTACTCGAGGATATGTCGCCCCAGAGTGGTTCAAGAACATCGGGATCACTGCCAAGGTCGATGTCTACAGCTTTGGAGTGATCCTACTCGAGCTTGTCTGCTGCAGAAGAAATGTTGATTTGGAGGTAGTTGATGAAGAGTAGACGATACTGACTTACTGGGCAAATGACTGCTATAGGTGTCGGAGGTTCGACTTGCTGGTGGAGGGTGACGATGACGCGATCTTCAACATTAAGAAGGTCGAAAGATTTCTATCAGTAGCACTATGGTGCCTCCAGGAGGGCCCGACCATGCGACCCAACATGCTGAAGGTGACACAAATTCTTGATGGAGCAGTTGCAATCCCCATTCCTCCAGATCCCTACTCCTTCATCAGTTCGCTTCCATAATATATCCTGCATGTTGCTCAGTAAGGTACTATATGAGTGAATTGAATAAGCATGCTAGATACACTCTGTCTAGTAGAGGACAAAGTATGTGTACTACAAGTATACAATTTCTACAATAACATCACTGCATTAGATCAAATGCATTGAAGATAAAGGTCAGTTATGTAACTATTTGAGTTTCCTGAAGGTTATATTCATGTTACTCCGAGATGTTTGTATCTGACCTTTACACACAGTACTACTGCAGAGTTCAGCAAGTGAGATGATAATATAA
>NW_021296490.1:0-4845 GCF_002162155.2 Triticum dicoccoides | reverse complement strand
ATTCACCTCATTTGCGCACATGTATGATCCCACTTGATTAGCAATATACACTTTGGTGATGAATACCAAGTCTAATGGGCCATCGTTGTTTCTGTAGAAAAAAACTCGAAACAACCTAATAAAATGTACCTACGACGGTTTTAGGAGAGTGGCAGAGAATTGCGCATAAACTCATTTTAGATGAAGTGGATGAGTTGCTCAGCAAGAATGATGGAGAACAAACTAACAGTCACAGAGAGGCAAGTAAGATGACTATGGCATAAATCTCAGTGGCTCCAGGCTTCCAGCACAATCGCCGCCACACTATCAACTATGCGGTTACCTGGCAACCATAGCCCTCGTTGGAGCTGTAGCCACGTCCAACATGCCCTCACGCCAACCATCTGCCGCCTGATATGAGTGGTTGACGTCTCTAGGGATATTTTACCGGATTGGCATGATTTGGTTGGTCTGGACACATGTCTAACCCATATCAGCTCACGGACTCCGCGGATTGAACTAAGAAGCAGAACACACTCTAAACCGCTGTACGGCCTAGCTGAATAATTTTTCTGTGGTTTTGTTTGGTCCAATTCAAACTGTGAACAAGGTGAGTTGTTTACATTGGAACTTGGGTTTTGATTTGGTTTTCTCCAAGATCTCACATGAGCCAAACGGAAGCTAAGATGAAGGAGTCCTATCATACCCGAACAATGGGCATGATATCCCTGAAGAAGCATACACATATAGAGTTGTGGTAGGCCAGCTATAGTACATCATTTCAACATGTCGTGATCATGCACTTCACCTTGAGTCAACTTCTATATTTACGGGAACCTTATTATACTGGTGTGGCGACCAAAAGCATGAGATGGATGGGACGATATAGTTTTTCTAAACGAACTGATCCATACATTCATGTAATGAATGCCGTAATGCATGAGCAAACAATAAAATGTAGAATTCAGATTGAATGTACCTTATAAGTTATAACGACAAAGGAAAAGCGAACAGTCACAAGTTATCCATGGAAAGCAATATTAAAGGTCCTGATTTGCCCCACGAAATTGGAATTGCCAGCAGCCACCACTTAGTAATATCATATCTTCAATATCCTATCATCCTTCACCATGAAATTAGGCAACGATCTCTTATAATTAACAACGGTTATATGTAAAAAATAATCTAGGCAGAAGAAACATATTGGATAAGAGTCATTTCAGCGAAAGGAAAAATGAATATTATTAGTTGAGATATGATATACCTTAGTTCAGCTGTACTACCTATCTACGTTGCCACACGAATGTCACTTAGCACAGGAAAAGGAAAGAAGCATTAGTTCTCGTTGTTATACTTGTCCTGGAGTGTGGACTGGAAAAAGACTTGCAGCTCTGCAAACCGATCACAAGCTCACACCCGTCAGGGGCATGTCTACTTCGAAAAGGATGTGCATTAAATTCTTGGAACTACCCTAAAGAAAACGATTCTACTATGGGGCACTAACTTCTGACCGAAGCGACAAAATTTTCCATGAATTCTCTGGAATCATGTTATGCCCCATACGCGTGGCAACATCAGATAAGTACCTGATTAGTCAGGCGTGTGGAATTCCAAGGTGAAAAGGACCGTCAAATGCCAATTATCTGAAGGAGCATAAGTGTATAAGTTTGGCATTGCTCATTGGTGATATAGGAAGAAGGAAAGATGGTATCTCCGCTCTTATTGTCTGAGCTGTTTTTACTAGTAGTGTTCGGCCCATCCACCCAAGCTCAGAAAAACATCACCCTTGATCTGAAAGAGAATGTAGTTCAGAGAAGGTGTAACTTTGATCTGTACAAATTGTGTTGCCACGAAATTATCGTTCTGCACGGGAGAAGGTAAGCAACATTATTCCTCTCTTTTTCTTATCCTTGACGCTGCACTGGAGAAACAATTGTCACCTCTAATCAGAAGGCAATCACAAACTCACACATGTCAGGCGTGACTACCTCTGAAAAGGATGCGCACTATTTTCGTGGAAAAGTCCCAAATACAGCAAATCATCCCTATGGTGCACTAACTTCTGATTTCGATGGGACAAAAACATATCAATGCATCCCCTGGAATTGCGTTTGTCAACCTCACATAAGCAACTGATTTTTCAGGCATGTGGAATTCCAAAGTGAAAAAGACCATCAAACGCCATTTATTTGGAGGAGCATAAGTGCATAAGTTTGGCATCGCTCATCCTCACTAGGAAGAAGGAACAATATAATGGCATCTCTGCTCCTCTTGCCTGTGCTATTGCTGCCACTATTGTTCCCCTCATCCACCCAAGCTCAGAGAAACATCACCCTGGGATCCACATTGGCACCCCAGGGGCCAACATCGTCATGGCTCTCACCCTCTGGCGACTTTGCTTTCGGCTTCCGACCCGTTGAGGGAAATGCCTCCTTCTACCTCCTCGCCATCTGGTTCAACAAGATCAGCGACAAGACGGTCGCTTGGTATGCCAAGATTATGGACTAAGATCCATCGGAGGTATAGGTATCATCTGGCTCTATCCTCCAACTCACCACAGATGGAGCACTCTCGCTTCGTGACTCCTCCAGTGTGGAGGTCTGGAATCCCCAGGTAACTGGTGTGGCCTCCGCCAGAATGCGCGATAGTGGCAACTTTGTGCTCGTTGGTGCAGACGGCAACACAAAATGGCAGACTTTTGATGTGCCGTCGGACACCATCCTGCCTACCCAGGTTCTGCCTTGTAACCAGACTCATAACAAGTCACTCCGTGCTCGACTTGACACCACCGGCTATTCCAATGGTCGGTTTCTCCTGCATGTGCAAAGTGATGGAAACCTTGCCTTCTATTCGTTGTTGAGCCCTCCGGCTTCAAGCATCGTTCTTATTGGTCCACCGAGGCAGCCGGGAATGGCTCACAGCTGGTGTTAAATGAAACTGGCAGAGTATACTTCCTCCTAACAAATGGTACTCAGATCAACATCACATCAGGTGTGCTAGGATCTATGGTAGACTACTTCCACCGTGCTACACTTGACTCGGATGGTGTTTTCCGGCAATATGTATACCGAAAGAATCCAAAGTCCAGTGTGTTCAGTGGTGAGATGTGGAGTGCAGTGTGCTTACTTCCCCAAAATATCTGCCATGCAGTAGTTACAGCTGTTGGCAGTGGCGTATGTGGGTTCAATAGTTACTGCACCTTCGATGGCACCAAGAACCAGATAGTAAGTTGTGTCTGCCCACCACGGTACAAGTTCTTTGATGAGGAGAGGAGGTACAAAGGATGCAAACAAGATTTTCAGCCGCAAAGCTGCGACTTGGATGAGGCCGCAGCACTGGCACAATTTGAGCTGAGACCAATTTCTGGTGTAGATTGGCCACTATCTGATTACGAGCAGTATCAGTATATAGTGAAAGCACAAGCACATGTTGGAAAAAGAAGCTCCCTTCTCAAGGTGCCAAGTAGCAACAATTCAGAGTCTGTAGTACCCAGTACTGCCTCCAAAAAATGGAAGCATGACAAAAAGTATTGGATCCTTGGGAGTTCCTTGTTTCTTGGTTGTTCCATATTGGTGAACTTCCTCCTCATCTCTATTCTGGTGTTTGGTACTTACTGTCATATCACCCAAAAGAAGAATGGTCCGCTGTTCCAAGCCTCAAGTACAACTCAGTTGCCCCTGAAGACCTTCACTTACAATGAGCTGGAGAGAGCAACCAGTGGTTTCCATGAGGTCCTCGGTAGTGGTGCCTCTGGTGTTGTGTACAAGGGTGAGTTGCAAGATGATCTGTAGACCCACATCGCTGTCAAGAAGATCGACAAGCTCCAAGAAGAAACTGAAAAGGAGTTTAGGGTAGAAGTCCAAACCATTGGACAAACGTTCCACAAGAATCTGGTCCGGCTAATTGGTTTCTGCAATGAAGGAACTGAAAGACTGCTAGTTTATGAGTTCATGACCAATGGCTCACTCAACCGGCTTCTATTTAACGACGTCCGGCCAAATTGGAACACACGGGTTCATATCGCACTTGGGGTGGCAAGAGGGTTGCTCTACTTGCATGAAGAGTGTAGCACACAAATCATCCATTGTGACATAAAGCCACAGAACATTCTTCTTGACGACAACCTTGTCGCAAAGATTTCGGACTTTGGCCTAGCGAAGCTTCTCTTGAGAAATCAGACAAGGACAAACACCGGTATTAGAGGTACTCGAGGATATGTCGCCCCAGAGTGGTTCAAGAACATCGGGATCACTGCCAAGGTCGATGTCTACAGCTTTGGAGTGATCCTACTCGAGCTTGTCTGCTGCAGAAGAAATGTTGATTTGGAGGTAGTTGATGAAGAGTAGACGATACTGACTTACTGGGCAAATGACTGCTATAGGTGTCGGAGGTTCGACTTGCTGGTGGAGGGTGACGATGACGCGATCTTCAACATTAAGAAGGTCGAAAGATTTCTATCAGTAGCACTATGGTGCCTCCAGGAGGGCCCGACCATGCGACCCAACATGCTGAAGGTGACACAAATTCTTGATGGAGCAGTTGCAATCCCCATTCCTCCAGATCCCTACTCCTTCATCAGTTCGCTTCCATAATATATCCTGCATGTTGCTCAGTAAGGTACTATATGAGTGAATTGAATAAGCATGCTAGATACACTCTGTCTAGTAGAGGACAAAGTATGTGTACTACAAGTATACAATTTCTACAATAACATCACTGCATTAGATCAAATGCATTGAAGATAAAGGTCAGTTATGTAACTATTTGAGTTTCCTGAAGGTTATATTCATGTTACTCCGAGATGTTTGTATCTGACCTTTACACACAGTACTACTGCAGAGTTCAGCAAGTGAGATGATAATATAA
>NW_021296489.1:0-1004 GCF_002162155.2 Triticum dicoccoides | reverse complement strand
ATTAGGAGAATGATGTGATGGACAAGACCCAATCCTAAGCCTAGCACAAGATCGTGTAGTTCATTTGCTAAAGCTTTTCTAATGTCAAGTATTATTTCCTTAGACCATGAGATTGTGCAACTCCCGGATACCATAGGAGTGATTTGGGTGTGCCAAACGTCACAACGTAACTGGGTGGCTATAAAGGTACACTACAGGTATCTCCGAAAGTGTCTGTTGGGTTGGCATGAATCGAGACTGGGATTTGTCACTCCGTGTAAACGGAGAGGTATCTCTGGGCCCACTTGGTAGGACATCATCATAATGTGCACAATGTGATCAAGGAGTTGATCACGGGATGATGTGTTACGGAACGAGTAAAGAGACTTGCCGGTAACGAGATTGAACAAGGTATCGGGATACCGACGATCGAATCTCGGGCAAGTACCATACCGCTAGACAAAGGGAATTGTATACGGGATTGATTGAGTCCTTGACATCGTGGTTCATCCGATGAGATCATCGTGGAACATGTGGGAGCCAACATGGGTATCCAGATCCCGCTGTTGGTTATTGACCGGAGAACATCTCGGTCATGACTACATGTCTCCCGAACCCGTAGGTTCTACACACTTAAGGTTCGATGACGCTAGGGTTATAAAGGAAGCTTGTATGTGGTTACCGAATGTTGTTCGGAGTCCCGGATGAGATCCCGGACGTCACGAGGAGTTCCGGAATGGTCCGGAGGTAAAGATTTATATATAGGAAGTCCTGTTTCGGCCATCGGGACAAGTTTCGGGGTCATCGGTATTGTACCGGGACCACCGGAAGGGTCCCGGGGGCCCACCGGGTGGGGCCACCTGCCCCGGGGGCCACATGGGCTGTAGGGGGTGCGCCTTGGCCTACATGGGCCAAGGGCACCAGCCCCTAGAGGCCCATGCGCCAAGATATAGGAAAAAGGGGAGAGTCCTAAAAGGGGAAGGCACCTCCGAGGTGCCTTGGGGAGGATGGACTCCTTCCCCCTC
>NW_021296488.1:0-1299 GCF_002162155.2 Triticum dicoccoides | reverse complement strand
ATGATCAAGATACTTCTGATCAAGCTCCTACTGAAATTCAAAGGTCCACAAGGACACGTTCCGCACCAGAGTGGTACGGCAACCCTGTCTTGGAAATCATGTTGTTAGACAACGGTGAACCTTCAAACTATGAAGAAGCGATGGCGGGCCCGGATTCCGACAAATGGCTAGAAGCCATGAAATCCGAGATAGGATCTATGTATGAAAACGAAGTATGGACTTTGACTGACTTGCCCGTTGAGCGGCGAGCCATAGAAAATAAATGGATCTTTAAGAGGAAGACAGACGCGGATGGTAATGTGACCATCTATAAAGCTCGGCTTGTCGCTAAAGGTTATCGACAAGTTCAAGGGGTTGACTACAATGAGACTTTCTCACCGGTAGCGAAGCTGAAGTCCGTCCGAATCATGTTAGCAATTGCCGCATTCTACGATTATGAAATATGGCAAATGGACGTCAAAACGTCATTCCTTAATGGTTTCCTTAAGGAAGAATTGTATATGATGCAGCCGGAAGGTTTTGTCGATCCTAAGAATGCTGACAAGGTGTGCAAGCTCCAACGCTCGATTTATGGGCTGGTGCAAGCATCTCGGAGTTGGAACATTCGCTTTGATGAGATGATCAAAGCGTTTGGGTTTATGCAGACTTATGGAGAAGCCTGCGTTTACAAGAAAGTGAGTGGGAGCTCTGTAGCATTTCTCATACTATATGTAGATGACATACTTTTGATGGGAAATGATATAGAACTCTTGGACAGCATCAAGGCCTATTTGAATAAGAGTTTTTCAATGAAGGACCTTGGAGAAGCTGCTTATATATTAGGCATCAAGATCTATAGAGATAGATCGAGACGCCTCATAGGTCTTTCACAAAGCACATACCTTGATAAGATATTGAAGAAGTTCAATATGGATCAATCTAAGAAGGGGTTCTTGCCTGTGTTACAAGGTGTGAAATTGAGCTCAGCTCAATGTCCAACCACGGCAGAAGATATAGAAGAGATGAGTGTCATCCCCTATGCCTCAGCCATAGGTTCTATTATGTATGCCATGCTGTGTACCAGACCTGATGTAAACCTTGCCGTAAGTTTGGTAGGAAGGTACCAAAGTAATCCCGGCAAGGAACACTGGATAGCGGTCAAGAATATCCTGAAGTACCTGAAAAGGACAAAGGAAATGTTTCTCGTTTATGGAGGTGACGAAGAGCTCGTCATAAAGGGTTACGTCGACGCTAGCTTCGACACAGATCTGGATGACTATAAGTCACAAACCGGATAAGTGTATATTTTGAATGGTGGGG
>NW_021296487.1:0-1449 GCF_002162155.2 Triticum dicoccoides | reverse complement strand
CCGGAAGGTTTTGTCGATCCAAAAGGAGCTAACAAAGTGTGCAAGCTCCAGTGATCCATTTATGGACTGGTGCAAGCCTCTCGGAGTTGGAATAAACGTTTTGATAGTATAATCAAAGCATATAGTTTTATACAGACTTGCGGTGAAGCCTGTATTTACAAGAAAGTGAGTGGGAGCACTACAGCATTTTTGATAAGTATATGTGAATTACATATTGTTGATCGAAAATAATGCAGAATTATTCTGCAAAGCATATAGGAGTGTTTTGAAAGAAGTTTTTCAAAGAAAGACCTCGGTGAAGCTGCTTACATATTAAACATCAAGATCTATAGAGATAGATCAAGACGCTTGATAAGTTTTTTCAATGAGTACATACCTTGACAATATTTTGAAGTAGTTCAAAAATGGAACAGTCAAAGAAAGAGTTTTTGGCTGTGTTACAAGGTGTGAAATTGAGTAAGACTCAAAGCCCGACCACGGCAGAAGATAGAAAGAGAATGAAAGTCATTCCCTATGCCTCAGCCATAGGTTCTATAAAGTATGCCATGCTGTGTACCAGATATATTGTATACCCTACACTGTGTTAAGCAAGGGAGTACAATAGTGATCTAAGAGTAGATCACTGGACATCGGTCAAAATTATCCTTAGTGGAATAAGGAAATATTTCTCAATTATGGAGGTGACAAAAGGTTCGTCGTAAAAAGTTACGTCGATGCAAGTTTTGACACAGATCTGGATGACTCTAAGTCTCGATCTAGATACATATTGAAAGTGGGAACAATTAGCTAGAGTAGCTCCGTGCAGAGCATTGTAGACATAGAATTCGCAAAATACTTACGGATCTGTATGTGACAGACCCGTTGACTAAAATTATCTCACAAGCAAAACATGATCACACCTTAGTACTCTTTGGGTGTTAATCACATAAACAATGTGAACTAGATTACTGACTCTAGTAAACCCTTTGGGTATAGGTCACATGATGATGTGAACTATGGGTGTTAATCACATGGTGATGTGAACTATTAGTGTTGAATCACATGGCGATGCGAACTAGATTATTGACTCTAGTGCAAGTGGGAGACTGAAGGAAATATGCCCTAGAGGCAATAATAAAGTTATTATTTATTTCCTTATATCATGATAAATGTTTATTATTCATGCTAGAATTGTATTAACCGGAAACATAATACATGTGTGAATACATAGACAAACAGAGTGTCACTAGTATGCCTCTACTTGACTAGCTCATTAATCGAAGATGGTTATGTTTCCTAACCATGAACAAAAGAGTTGTTATTTGATTAACGGGATCACATCATTAGAAGAATGATGTGATTGACATGACCCATTCCATTAGCTTAGCACCCGATCGTTTAGTATGTTGCTATTGCTTTCTTCATGACTTATACATGTTCCTATGACTATGAGATTATGCAACTCCCGTT
>NW_021296486.1:828-1532 GCF_002162155.2 Triticum dicoccoides | reverse complement strand
GTAGCAGATGAGTTCTCTTCCAAAACCCTGATACTCTGAAAGAGTTTGTCCAGTTTGTACATGAAGTGCGTCCAGTTTTGACTGTGACCCTCTCTACTCTTTCGCACATGCTATGCGGGTGAAATGATGATACCATTCCAAGTTTTAACATTTTCAGAATTCATTTTGTAGTGATTTTCAATTTCACGGTCATTTAGCTCTCTAAACAATTAGGCAAATGACCAAAAAAACAAATGATGTTAGAACATGTTGGAAATTGATGACGTCGCTTTGAATGTTGCATACTGAACACAAAAGAAGTCCGGAGTTCAAATAAGTTTAAAGACCATTGAAGTGCCCGTGTAAGAGATGAGTTCTCGTCCGAAACCCTGATACTCCGAAAGAGTTTGTCCAATTTGTACGTGACGTGCGTCCAGTTTTTGCCGTGACCCTCTCTACTCTTTCGCAGATGCTATGCGGGTGAAATGATGATACCATGCCAAGTTTCAACATTTTCAGAATTCATTTTGTAGTGATTTTCAATTTCACGGTCATTTAGCCCTCTAAACAATTAGGTAAATGACCAAAAAACAACAAATGATGTTAGAATATGTTGGAAATTGATGATGTCGCTTTGAATGCTGCATACTGAACACAAAAGAAGTACGAAGTTCAAATAAGTTTAAAAAACATTGAAGTGCCCGTGTAACAGATGAATTCGCGTC
>NW_021296486.1:0-522 GCF_002162155.2 Triticum dicoccoides | reverse complement strand
CCGAAACCCTGATACTCCGAAAGAGTTTGTCCAATTTGTACGTGACGTGCGTCAAGTTCTTGCCGTGACCCTCTCTACTCTTACGCACATGGTATGCGGGTGAAATGATGATACCATGCCAAGTTTCAACATTTTCAGAATTCATTTTGTAGTGATTTTCAATTTCACGGTCATTTAGCTCTCTAAACAATTAGGTAAATGACCGAAAAACAACAAATGATGTCAGAACATGTTGGAAATTGATGACGTCGCTTTGAATGCGGCATACAGAACACAAAAGAAGTCCAGAGTTCAAATAAGTTTAAAAAACATTGAAGTGCCCGTGTAGCAGATGAGTTCTCGTCCGAAACCCTGATACTCCGAAAGAGTTTGTCCAGTTTGTACACGAAGTGCGTCCAGTTTTTTCCGTGACCCTCTCTACTCTTTTGCACATGCTATGCGGGTGAAATGATGATACCATGCCAAGTTTCAACATTTTCAGAATTCATTTTGTAGTGATTTTCAATTTCACGGTCATTTAGC
>NW_021296485.1:0-995 GCF_002162155.2 Triticum dicoccoides | reverse complement strand
ATGAATGTTGAGGCTCGTGGCGGATATCGTTATTTCCTCACCTTCACAGATGATTTGAGCAGATATGGGTATATCTACTTGATGAAGCACAAGTCTGAAACATTTGAAAAGTTCAAAGAATTTCAGAGTGAAGTAGAAAATCATCGTAACAAGAAAATAAAGTTTCTACGATCTGATCGTGGAGGAGAATATTTGAGTTACGAGTTTGGTTTACATTTGAAACAATGTGGAATAGTTTCGCAACTCACGCCACCTGGAACACCACAGCGAAATGGTGTGTCCAAACGTCGTAATCGTACTTTACTTGATATGGTGCGATCTATGATGTCTCTTACCGATTTACCGCTATCGTTTTGGGGTTATGCTTTAGAGACGGCCGCATTCACGTTAAATAGGGCACCATCAAAATCCGTTGAGACGACGCCTTATGAACTGTGGTTTGGCAAGAAACCAAAGTTGTCGTTTCTCAAAGTTTGGGGCTGCGACGCTTATGTGAAGAAACTTCAACCAGATAAGCTCGAACCCAAATCGGAGAAATGTGTCTTCATAGGATACCCAAAGGAGACAATTGGGTACACCTTCTATCACAGATCTGAAGGCAAGATTTTCGTTGCTAAAATCGGATCCTTTCTAGAGAAGGAGTTTCTCTCGAAAGAAGTGAGTGGGAGGAAAGTAGAACTTGATGAGATAACTATATCTACTCCCTTATTGGAAAGTAGTTCATCACAAGAACCGGTTCCTGTGACAACTACACCAATTAGTGAGGAAGCTAATGATATTGATCATGAAACTTCAGATCAAGTTTCTACTGAACCTCGTAGGTCTACCAGAGTAAGATCCGCACCAGAGTGGTACGGAAATCCTATTCTGGAAGTCATGTTACTAGACCATGATGAACCTACGAACTATGAGGAAGCGATGATAAGCCCAGATTCCGCAAAATGGCTAGAGGCCATGAAATCTGAGATAGGATCCATGTATGAAAACAAAGTATG
>NW_021296484.1:0-982 GCF_002162155.2 Triticum dicoccoides | reverse complement strand
TGTTTAGGTAGGTCGTGGTCTACACCCACGTCGGCTTTCGCTTGAAGTTTGCCGAGCACATGTCGTGTGCAGACGCTAAGTGGTGGAAACATGTATGAAGAAGTACACCCCTGCAGGGTTAACATCATCTATTCGAATAGCCGTGTCCGCGGTAAAGGACTTCTGGGTTGCTTATATCAGTTCATAGACAAGTGAAAGTGGATACCCTAAAATACGCAAGATAAGCGTGAGTGCTATGGATGGCGTCCTCGTAGGGAGACGGGAGCGGATCCATAGTGGTGTATTGATATGGTGAATATGTGGACTCGTGTGCGCCACCTCAAAAGAGTTACTTGCAGTCATAGTTCAGGATAGCCACCGAGTCAAAGCTGGCTTGCTGCAGTTAAACCCCACCATCCCCTTTGTTGATAATGATGCATGTGTAGATAGATCTGATGTAAGTCTTGCTGGGTACATTTGTACTAACGTTTGCCTATTTTATGTTTTTGCAGAGAGACTTCAGTCTCACTAGTAGTTCCGCTTGGACTTCGACGTTTAGCTTGATACCTCAGCTACGATCTTGTGCCTCGGCAGGATCTGGTAGATAGTCAGGCTTCTCAGCCTTTTTCATTTATAGATGTCTGTACCCAGACATGATAGCTTCCGCTTGTGCTTTGATTTGTATGCTCTGAGTGTTGGGTCATGAGACCCATGTTTGTATTATCTCGCTCCTCGGAGCCTATTGATTAAGTACTTGTGTCGTAGAGTCATGTTGTGATGCTTCGTTGTATTTGCACATATCGAGCATATTGTGTGTATGATTGAAATGCTTGGTATGTGTGGGATCTGACTATCTAGTTGTTTATCCTTTAGTAGCCTCTCTTACCGGGAAATGTCTCCTAGTGTTTCCACTGAGCCATGGTAGCTTGCTACTGCTCCGGAACACTTAGGCTGGCCGGCATGTGTCCTTCTTCGTTCCTGTGTCTGTCCCTTCGGGGAAATG
>NW_021296483.1:0-1322 GCF_002162155.2 Triticum dicoccoides | reverse complement strand
AGCTATCCTAGGTTAAATAGGTCATTTTTATGCTAGCTAAGCATATTAAGTCATTTTGAAGGAAAAAATGCCAAGTATAGGTCATTTTAGAGCTATCCTAGGTTAAATAGGTCATTTTGGAGCTAATTAAGCTTATTATGTAATTTTTGAGCTAGCTAAGCATATTAAGTCATTTTGGAGGAAAAAATGCTAAGTATAGGTCATTTTAGAGCTAGCCTGGTTTGAATATGTCATTTTGAAGCTAAGTAAGGTTATTATGTCATTTTGGAGCTAGCTAAGCATATGAACTCATTTAGGACCTAAAATATGTCATTTCTTAAGCATACTATATCATTTTAGAGCTAGCTTAGCATATTATGTCTTTTTTGAGGAAAAGATGCTAAGTATAGGTCATTTTAGAGCTATCCTAGGTTAAATAGGTCATTTTTATGCTAGCTAAGCATATTAAGTCATTTTGGAGGAAAAATGCTAAGTATAGGTCATTTTAGAGCTATCCTAGGTTAAATATGTCATTTTGGAGCTAATTAAGCTTATTATGTCATTTTGGAGCTAGCTAAGCATGTGTAGTCATTTAGGAGCTAAACTATGTCATTTCTTAAGCATATTATGTCATTTTAGAGCTAGTTAAGCATATTAACTAATTTTGGAGGAAAAATTCTAAGTATAGGTCATTTTGAAGCTAGCTAAGCATATTAAGTCATTTTGGAGGAAAAAATGCTAAGTATAGGTCATTTTAGAGCGATCCTAGGTTAAATAGTTCATTTTGGAGCTAATTAAGCTTATTATGTAATTTTTGAGCTAGCTAAGCATATTAAGTCATTTTGGAGCAAAAATGCTAAGTATAGGTCATTTTAGAGCTAGCCTAGGTTGAATAGGTCATTTTGAAGCTAAGTAAGGTTATTATGTCATTTTGGAGCTATCTAAGCATATGAAGTCATTTAGGACCTAAAATATGTCATTTCTTAAGCATACTATATCATTTTAGAGCTAGCTAAGCATATTAAGTCTTTTTTGAGGAAAAGATGCTAAGTATAGGTCATTTTAGAGCTATCCTAGGTTAAATAGTTCATTTTTATGCTAGCTAAGCATATTAAGTCATTCTGGAGGAAAAATGTTAAGTATAGGTCATTTTAGAGCTATCGTAGGTTAAATATGTTATTTTGGAGCTAATTAAGCGTATTATGTCATTTTGGAGCTAGCTAAGCATGTGAAGTCATTTAGGAGCTAAACTATGTCATTTCTTAAGTATATTATGTCATTTTAGAGCTAGTTAAGCATATTAACTAATTTTGGAGGAAAAGATTCTAAGTATAGGTCATTTT
>NW_021296482.1:0-2330 GCF_002162155.2 Triticum dicoccoides | reverse complement strand
TTTGGCCAGCCCAAGCGGCGGGAAGCAACCCCCTTTAGTACCGGGTGGTGGCACAAACCGGTACTAAAGGCCCCCCCTTTAGTACCGGTTGGTGGCTCCAACCGGTACTAAAGGCCTCGCGCTGCCACCCCAAAGTTTAGTCCCACCTCGCCGGGCGAAGGGCAGCCGCACTGGTTTATAAACCCAGCCGCGGCTACCACTTCGAACTCCTCTGTAAAGCAGGCTTGTGGGCCTAAACTCTGCGCGCTGCCCTGTGAGTCTGCTGGGCCTTTAAGGCCTGTAATTACACACCTGTGGCCTATCAGGCCCACAGGGCAGCGCCCCAATTTTTTTATAGTTTTTTTTTCTTTTCTGCTTTATTTTCTTCTATTTATTTTTGCGTAGTTTTTTGTATAGTTTTTTTCCTTCTGTTATATTTATTTTCTTCTATTTATTTGTGAGTAGTTTTTCATCTAGTTTGCCAAAATTCAACATTTTCAGAGTTCATTTTGTAGTGATTTTCAATTTCACGGTCATTTTGTAAACGATTGAAAAATAGCAAATATTTTTTTTTCTTTTCTGCTTTATTTTTTCTTCTATTTATTTCTGAGTAGTTTTTTCTTTTCTGCTATAATTATTTTCTTCTATTTATTTTTGAGTAGTTTTTTTATATAGTTTTTTTCTTTTCAGCTATAGTTTTTCTTTCTTTTCTGCTATTTTTTCTTTTCTGCAAAACTTGATGGTCAAAGTCTGGAGTTATAACTTAAAAAAAAGAAATGTCGACGTGCAATTAGTTTTTGCCATAACAGAAGAAGTCCGGAGTTGTAATAAGTTATTAAAAATAAAAAAGAGGTGCAATGCTCGTTAATTTGCTTCAAGCCTTTCAGAATAGTGTAAACTGCACTGCGCATAGCTCCGTGCAGTCTACCGTATTCCTGAAGGCTTGAAGCTAAGCAACGTGAGCATTGATCCTCTTCTTCATCGTCTCTGCACTCAGGGCTTATAAACCGCTCCTAGTCCCTCTCACTTCGCGAGGTGGGACTAAAAACAGCTTACGTCTGGTTCATCCATGAACCGGTACTAAAGGTGCTCGTGGGGCCCCAGCCTTACCTGACACAACCTCATTAGTACCGGTTCGTGGTACAAACCGACACTAAATGGTGATGGTGGGGCCATAGCCTGACTGGAGGCTGACACAGCCTCTTTAGGTACAAAAAATTACAAACTTTCTGTTAGTGCCCGTAGTTTTCAAATTTGAATAGTTTAAATTTTGAATTATTTGAAATTAGTGTGAATTTGTTTGCACATAAAATTTCTTCGCGTTTCAAATGCCAAAACACATAACTACCCTAACTATTACAGAGATTCCCCTCTTGGTGCGAAACACAGAAGAAAGTGATGATACCTAGTGAAGCCGATCACATCCCAGATCTTTGGGTGTGAAACTTTTTCTTCACGCGTGTCCCTTTGCGCCGTAACCATGGAAAATCTTCATCATTTAACGGGATGCTCGGGTCAATATTCACTGTGAATGGAGCAATTTCATCAAACTTTTCATAATCTTCTGACTTGTCTGTCTTGTCATCCACTCCCACGATGTTTCTCTTCCCAGAAAGAACTATGTGCCGCTTTGGCTCATCGTACGATGCATTCGCTTCCTTATCTTTTCTTTTTCTTGGCTTGGTAGACATGTCCTTCACATAGAAAACCTGTGCCACATCATTGGCTAGGACGAATGGTTCGTCTGCATACGCAAGATTGTTGAGATCCACTGTTGTCATTCTGTACTGCGGGTCTTCCGTTACCCCGCCTCGTGTCATATTGACCCATTTGCACCGAAACAAAGGGACCTTTAAACCACGTCGATAGTCAAGTTCCCATATGTCCTGTATATAACCATAACATGTTTCCTTTCCCGTCTTGGTTTCTGCATCAAAGCGGACACCACTGTTTTGGTTGGTGCTCTTCTTATCTTGGGCGATCGTGTAAAATGTATTACCATTTATCTCGTACCCTTTGAAAGTCATTATATTCGAAGATGGTAACTGGGACAGCAAGTACAGGTCATCTTCAATAGAGGTGTCATGCATGGTACGTGTCTGCAACCAGCTGGCGAAACTCCTGGTTTGTTCACGTGTAATCCAGTCATCAGACCGCTCCGGGTGTTTGGAGCGTAGCAAATTCTTGTGTTCATCCATATACGGAGCCACCAAGGCGGAATTCTGTAGAACTGTGTAGTGTGCTTCAGTGAGAGAATGTCCGTCCATACATATTATTTGTTCCCCTCCTAGCGTGCCTTTTCCATCCAGTCTGCCCTTATGCCGCGATTCAGGAACACCAACCGGCTTAAG
>NW_021296481.1:0-2683 GCF_002162155.2 Triticum dicoccoides | reverse complement strand
TATGCGCATGCTCCTAGGGGTATAGATTGGTAGGAAAAGACCATCACTCGTCCCCGACCGCCACTCATAAGGATGCACAAGCCAGGTACACTTCATGCTTCAAATTTGTTACACAACTTTAACCATACGTGCATGCTACGGGACTTGCTAACTTCAACACAAGTATTTCTCAAATTCACAACTACTCAACTAGCACGACTATGATATTATCACCTCCATATCTCAAAACAATTATCAAGCATCAAACTTATCTTAGTATTCAACCCACTAAAAAGAAAGTTTCACATATCTTGAATACCAAGTATATTAACATTAAGCAAATTACCATGCTATTAACGACTCTCAAAATAATCTAAGTGAAGCATGAGAGATCAAGTTTCTTTAAAACAAACCACCATCGTGCTCTAAAATATCTAAGTGAAGCACTAGAGCAAAAATTATCACGCTCAAAAAGATATAAGTGAAGCACATAGAGTAAACTATCAAGCTCAAAAGATATAAGTGAAGCACATAGAGTATTCTAACAAATTTCAATTCATACATGGATCTCTCAAAAGGTGTGTACAGAAAGGATGATTGTGGTAGACTAACAAGCAAATACACAAATAATACAAGACGCTCCAAGCAAAACACATATCATGTGGTGAATAAAAATATAGCTCCAAGTAAATTACCGATGGAAGTGGACGAAAGAGGGGATGCCTTCCGGGGCATCCCCAAGCTTTGACTTTTTTGTGTCCTTGGATTATCTTGGGGATGCCATGGGCATCCCCAAGCTTAGGCTCTTGCCACTCCTTGTTCCATAATCCATCAAAAGAATTCACCCAAAACTTGAAAACTTCACAACACAAAACTCAATAAAAATCTCGTGAGCTCCGTTAGAGAAAGAAAACAAAAGACTACTTTAAGGTACTGTAGTGAACTTGTTCTTTATTTGTATTGGCGTTAAACCTACTGTATTCCAACTTCTCTATGGTTTATAAACTATTTTACTAGCCATAGATTCATCAAAATAAGCAAACAACACACGCAAAACAGAATCTGTCAAAAACAGAATAGTCTGTAGTAATCTGTTACTAACGCAAACTTCTGGAACCCAAAAACTTCTACCAAAATTAGACGACCTGGGAAATTTGTTTGTTGATCAGCAGAAATTGGAATCACTATTTTATCACGTTCTGGTGATTTTTGACAATTCGGGCACTGAGCGCAAAGATTCTGGAAATTACAGCAAGATCAAATAACTATCTTCCAAGAAGATCTAATAGGTTTAACTTGGCACAAACACTAATTAAACACATAAAACCACATCTAAACAGAGGCTATATGAATTATTTATTACTAAACAGGAACAAAAGTCAAGGAACAAAAATAAAATTGTGTTGCCTCCCAACAAGCGCTATCGTTTAACGCCCCTAGCTAGGCATGATGATTTCAATGATGCTCACATAAAAGATAAGAATTGTAACATAAAGAGAGCATCATGAAGAATATGACTAGCACATTTAAGTCTAACCCACTTCTTATGCATAGGTATTTTGTGAGAAAAAAACTTGTGGGGACAAGAATCAACTTGCATAGGAAGGTAAAACAAGCATAACTTCAAAATTTTAAGCACATAGAGAGGAAACTTGATATTATTGCAATTCCTACAAGCATATGTTCCTTCCTCATAATAATTTTCAGTAGCATCATGAATGAATTCAACAATATAACCTGCACCTAAAGCATTCTTTTCATGATCTACAAGCATGGAAAATTTATTACTCTCCACATAGGCAAAATTCTTCTCATTCGGAATAGTGGGAGTATCATAGGAAAGTCGAATACTATAAATTGTTTCCATATTAAAAGAGTAATGTTCAAAGAAGGGGTAATCATAATCATGACAAGTTTTATAAATATAATCATCACTACTTTTTATAGCATAAGTTTCATCACAATAATCATCATAAGTAGCAACTTTGTTCTCATCATAATCACTTTGCATATCAAAACATGGAAGGCTAAAAATATCATCATTATTAAACATAGAATCCCCAAGCTTGGGACAGACATTAATTGCAGCAAATATATTCTCAAATATGGCATCCTCATCAAACATAGCTTCCCCAAGCTTGGGCCTTTTCGTATCATAAGCATAATCACTCTCATCATTAATAGCATGGATAGCACCAATAGTATAGCAATTATTATATTCTTCCAGGCATGTGCCAAAAAGATTTTCAAGATCATAAGAAGTATCATTATCTTCCCAATCATAATCATCACAACAAGCAATATGCATAACGAGATCATCATCAAGTGTATCATCTTCATTTTCATGAGGCACAACAATAATAGGAGCAACTTTATTTGGGAGAGATACCTTTTTACCTCTCTTCCTTTTTCTTTTCTTCTTCTTTACCACATCGTGTGTGGGTTCAATCCTCTTTTTGGAGCTCCTTATTAATGAGATTGGTTGAATAGGAGGCTCCTCCTCGTTGCCTGATTCATCATAAGAGATAATAGGAGGATATTGGGAAGTCTCTTCCCTTTCATTAGTATTCTCTTCATCTTCTATTTGTTTCCTTTTCTTTATGTAGTTGGCAATATAAGGATTTTCAATGCAATTCACCGCACAATACATATAAATATTCTCTAGATCAAAATCAAGAACTCTATCAAGATTAAACTTTGGAAT
>NW_021296480.1:0-1036 GCF_002162155.2 Triticum dicoccoides | reverse complement strand
AGTTGTTCACTCAAGATAGGGCCGAAACCAAGCATGTGCCGGTCGAGGAAGACGGGTCCTCAGGAGCCACCTTCACCATAGGTGCCAACCTCGACCAAGATCAAGAGGAGGCATTGGTGAGGTTCCTGCGCGCGAACAAGGATGTATTTGCCTGGGAACCCAAGCAGCTAGTAGGGGTCCCCATAGGGGTGATCGAGCATCACTTGAGGGTGTGCCCCAATGTGCGCCCTGTGAAGCAGAAGGCGCGGCGACAGTCCACAGAGAAGCAGTCCTTCATCGTCCAGGAAACCCGCAAGCTGGAGGCAGCAGGTGTCATTCGCGAGGTTCGGTACCCCGAGTGGCTGGCGAACCCCATTGTCATGCCAAAGAAAGGCGGGAAGGAGTGCATGTGTGTTGACTTCACCAACCTTAACAAGGGCTGTCCCCAAGACCCGTTCCCGCTCCTGCGCATCGACCAGATTGTCGACTCCACCGCCGAATGTGACCTGCTGTGCTTCCTGGACGCGTTTTCAGGCTATCACCAAATCAAGATGGCAGTGGAGGATGTGGAGAAGATGACCTTCTTGACCCCGTGTGGGGTGTACCGCTACACTTGCATGCCGTTCGGGCTACACAACGCAGGTGCAACCTTCCAACGGCTGATGCACATCTCCCTGGGCCAGCAGCTTGGGAGGAATGCCGAGGCTTACGTCGACGACATTGTGGTAAAGTCTCGGGAGGCAAGAACTTTGATTCAAGACCTGGAGGAGACCTTCGCAAGCCTGCGCCAGGTAGACCCGCGCGTCAACCCAGAGAGGTGCGTGTTCGGTGTCCCTTCTGGCAAGCTGCTGGGCTTCCTTGTGTCCCACAGGGGGGTCGAGGCTAACCCGGAGAAGGCCAAGGCGATAGAAGACATGAGCCCACCACAAACTCTCAAGGAGATGCAGAAGCTTGCAGGTTGTGTGACCTCGCTGGGGCGCTTCATCTCCAAGCTGGGAGAGTGCGCCCTACCATTCTTCAAGTTGATGAAGAAGAAGGGCCCATTCGAGTGGACCTC
>NW_021296479.1:0-3620 GCF_002162155.2 Triticum dicoccoides | reverse complement strand
TTCCACGCCATCCTCGTTCTCTTCGCCATGCCATCCATGCCTTCTTTATCTAAGAGCAAGACCATCTCTTCTATCTATATATACTAGAGGGGGTCGTTCATCCGCGTGCGGGGTGCACGTGCGACTTAGGACTTTGGGCGCTTGGGGCTGGGCGACGGCGACGGAGCAATAGTTGGAGAAGACGATGGCCGCAGAGGTGGATCACGGTTGTGGCGAATGGCAGGATAGGTCACAGGAGCAGGAGCCCGCGGAGCCAGAAGAGAGTTGGACAAGAAGGTGGATTGAGGGAGGCCTGGCAAGTTGCGCGAGGTGGACGAATCCGTCCGCAGTGGCAAGAGATCTCCGATTCGATCTGTCTCGCTAGCTAGCTATGTTGGTTGATTTATGATTGCATGTTTCTGGTGTGAGATGAGATGCAGGCCGGAGAGGTTGTGAGGATGGGCCCTTGCGGCGGCGGCGGCGGCAACGCCAGAAAGGATAGGCATGGTGGGCGAGGTGACACGCATTGTCTAGGTCGCCGTCCGCCACTGCCGCGCCGTTCACGCCATTCGCGTAACGTACATGCGGAAAGACCGGGAGGAGATCGAGCTCTAGGGACGATATATCCAGGGGACGGCTCACTCAGGGGATGGAAAGGCGGCATGACCACGGTGCCAATTACTCTAACTAACAACGGGTAGTCCACCGCCATTGTATTAGTTGCCTAACTAATCATTAGTCTCCGTGTGTGCATGTTGTGGATGAGTTCACAAGCCACTTGTTTCGCGTGTGCATGCGGTTTCGTCTGCAGCGGGACGAATACCTGACGAGTGTGGAAGGCCACTACAACCACTTCAACGGCAACGTCGTCATCAGGTCGCTCAACTTCGTCACCAACCTTCGCACCCACGGGCCGTACAGGAACGCGTGCGGCGTGGTGTTCCAGGTATGTACACTTGATGTACCTCTGCAGCAAATTGTCGCTTCCTATCATCATAGCTATAAGATCTCTCTAACTTGCACAATTGGCCACGTCCGCACAGTGTGCGGCAGGCCATGTCGTGTGCTCGACCTGCACGAAGAAACGAAGGGAGAGAAGAGACGCTTCGATCGCTATTTTTTTTCCTGAGTGAATCTTGATCCGTCGATGTCGATTGATCGCTAGGACGCAGCTGATGAGATGAGAGGCGTGAGAAGCGGAGAGAAGAGGGTCGCGATCGGGACAGCAGGCCAGAGCGAGGACAGAACATGAGGCCCATCATCCTATCGCTAATGAAACTAATACTAACGCATACAAATTTTGAGGCCCTAAAACTTGGGGGCCCTGTGCGGGGGCACAGGTTGCACACCCCTAGGACCGGGCATGATACTCCCCCTATATGGGTCGTCCCAATGTGGCCCAATAACATTAGATTTTAATACAATTGCTTGTAATATCTGTGAAAAAAGTATGTTTTTATAATATCATTAGAAAATACGAAATCACTCGATAAGGGTCACCCTTTTCAAAGGTCATTCCCCATCTCTTAAGGTGCTGACAAGTGGATGCATTGCATGTGCCACTTGTCACAACCTGAGAGTTTTCCCCTTTTTTTTGGTAGATTCGTTTATTCAAAACGTTTTATCTTTGGAACCATGTGTTTATACCAAATCATTTTCAGCATTGCATATTTCGCGTCTGCATGGTCGAAATTAAATCTCATGTTAATATGTTTCAATGAACTTTTTTTCGTGAAAATCCCATAAACCAGAAAAGAAAATCTCAAAATAGGAAGAAATGAATACCAAAAAGTTCCAAAAACAAAAACCGTGTAAAAAAAGAATACCAAGAAAACCAAAAGAAAAGAAGGGAGCCCGAAAGCACGGTTGTGGTTTTCAGTTTTTTCTGAAAGCACATGTTGTGTTTTTTTAGGGAAAGACATGTTGTGCTTCTCGCGGAATCACTATGTTTCTCATACAAGCATGGGTTTTGCTTTTCCCTTTCAAGAAGCACAGTTGAAGCACAGTTGTGCTTCTCATGGAAGCACAAACTGTGCTTCTGACGGAACCATTGGTTGTGCTTCTTGTGGAAGTAAATATGTGCTTCTTGCAGAGACACTAGTTGTGCTTCTCGCAGAAGCAAATTTGTGTTTCCACGAGAAACATAATGGTGGCTACCTTTTGTTACTGTGACACGCGTGTGGACGAATGTCAATAAAGTTGTTCTTCCAGACGGTGGATTGACACGTGCCCCAACAACCTCTACCTAACCGCCTATGCGCCCGCCACCTGTCGGCCGACTCCTGACAAGCAGGTGCAGGCGAAGCGGTGGACGGAGCTTGGGCTTGCTGGCCCTGAGCTTGCCAGCGACATGGAGAAACACCATGCCAGGAAAGGTAGCTTCCGGGCAGCCTGGGTCTTGATCTTGAGATGATCTTCTCTGCCCGGAGGTCTTCTTTACGGTATTATTTACCATGACTTGTGCATCTTGGGATAGATCTACCTTCTGCCATGTCCTTCCCGGCACGGAAGCTGCATCTCGCCGGTGCATAGTTAGGGGTATGAACACCGTACACCAATAAGAAGCACTTTTTTTTTCAATAAGCATGGCTGTGTTTTGTCAAAAATGAAACAAATTTTGTCTCCAAAACCAAGGAGAACCAGGAAAATGCTGAAAAGCCGTAAAAACCCATCTAAAATCCAAAAACGCATGCCAAAAAACTCAGGGGGGGGGCAGGCCCAGTACACGATATGTGACAGCGCCTGGATGCATCATTTGATGTGCTGTAAGGCCAAAAAAATTGATCCTTAGGCGAGCCCCAAAGGATAACCGTTGGTTAGTTCCTCCTTAGAAATAGAAACCAAACTCGAATGAGGAAACCAGAAGAAAAATTGGAAAGGGACAAACAACAAACATGATGATGAAACAGATAAATTGCTCATCGAAAACGTGCCCCCACCAACAACCAATGAAAGAAAGGACGGGTATGTTAGCTACGAGTTGTACCGTAGAATCCTAATCATCAAGACCGGGCTACGTCACCTCCACCAACAACCAATGAAAGAAAGACTCCGCCCATGTAAGAACAAAGACGAGGGATCTTCCAGTGGCTGGAAGCGCCGGAAGGGAAATAGTGGTTGGTAAATTGCGAGAAAATGGATCGTGCCATGATTGATTGACCTGCCGTGATCGAGTGATCGGGTGCGTGGCACAACTATTATGATAATTTAGGTTGAATGAACCCATGTTGTAAATATGTTTGTTGTTGCTCAAAGATGTTGTCTGTATTGTATTACTATTTTACGTCTGAACTTTGAACACGGTTGTGTGCGTGTCTAAATGTAACTAGTAACTTATGTCCCAGTATTGAGCAAGCATATATTGTAACGTTGACTATAGAAGGAGAGATATGTCGCACGACATTGTATTATAATTTTCATACTCAACCTTTACAAGATGCATCATGCATTTACAAGAATATGTGATGGTATCATTGCAAACTTTCAGTACAATGCTTATTCAACATTGGCATGAACATTTCATAAATATTGCAGAAGAACATCGGTACACAGACGCAAGGGACAAGAGCTTTGTTACTTTGACCACATTGAAAATAAATTAAAATCACACAACACAACCATTTCACATCAAACACCACTCC
>NW_021296478.1:0-2419 GCF_002162155.2 Triticum dicoccoides | reverse complement strand
AGGTGAGCGCCAGGTAGGCTTTCTACTCTTTTTATTTTATTTACTGTTTTCTATTTTTGTTCTGTTTGTTTTGAATTTGGTTTTGAAACCAATTCAATTTATTTTGCTTCTGACAATATTTTTAGGAGCTAAAAGAATTAAAACAATGCTCCACAAAAATATTTTCAGAATTATTGGACCTATATTTATTTAACAGTAGATATAAGTCCAATTCAAATAATTATTGATTTAATTCAAATGCCCAAATTTAAATGTTTCTGAGACACCAAAAATATTGGTTTGGATTTTACCTCTTGCCAATATTTCCAGAGGATAACAGGAACATTTTCTTGGACACATTTGAGAAGATTTAATTGTTGGTTATTTTTAGAGGTTTCTGAGGCTTGGAAAATTCCTCAATTCAAATTTCATTTGAATTTAAACATGATGCACATATGGAAGCAAGCATAGGACAGGCCAGAACTAGGGATGTGACAGCCGGCCACAGCCGTAGACGCGCGAAGGGCAATCCGCGTAGAGGGAATTTTTCGGATACTTCTCCATCACCAAAAATTATGAAAAAATGCCATCGTTCCTATAGCACATGTTCCCACGTCGTGCAAAAAAACTCATGATTTTATCGCGCTCCGAGTATTTAGTAATATTGACGCCGCATCGTTACCGCAGAACGTCTACTACCGTGTCATCGCCGTCCGTGAGGGGGGGCCACGCACCGGAGACGCGTCCCGCCTCTTCGGACATGCCACCACACCACCGCGCATGTATGAGGGCCCGGTGCGACGCTCCGGTGGCATTGCTACCCCAAGTGCCCCCGTCCCGCCTAACCCTGTAGCGTTTGACCACGGGATCTAGCCCCTTGACTTTGCACGGAAGGGCTTTGACTAGTGGACCTCCCCACCCGGTTGTGTTAGGTCAGCCCATAGGAACACTTTCGAGCAACACCCGGGCCAGACCCACAGCAAGATCCCCTCCGTGTAGACCCCACGCGTCTGTTTCCCCCCTCCAGGTGCCGGCGGCAGCGCCGTCCGTGAGGGGGGCCACATCCCGGACACGCGTGCCGGGCATTTGCGACCGCCACAACACTTCCAGACTTGTGAGAGGCCACCTCCACAAGATTTGGCAGCATGCTAGCCCCGGAGGCCGCCGGCCACAGCCGTAGACGCGCGAAGGGCAATCCGTGTAGAGGGAATTTTTCGGATACTTCTCCATCACCAAAAATTATGAAAAAAATACCATCGTTCCTATAGCACATGTGCCCATGTCGTGCAAAAAAACTCTTGATTTTATCCTGCTCCAAGTATTTAGTAATATGGACGCCGCATCGTGAGCGCAGAACGTCTACTACCGTGTCATCGCCGTCCGTGAAGGGGGGGGGCACGCACCGGAGACGCGTCCCGCCTCTTCGGACATGCCACCACACCACCGCGCATGTATGAGGGCCCGGTGCGACGCTCCGGTGGCATTGCTACGCCCCCAGTGCCCTCGTCCCGCCTAACCCTGTAGCGTTTGACCATGGGATCTAGCCCTTTGACTTTGCACGGACGGGCTTTGACCAGTGGACCTCCCCACCCGGTTGTGTTAGGTCAGCCCATAGGAACACTTTGGAGCAACATTCGGGCCAGACCCACAGCAATATCCCCTCCGTGTAGACCCCACGCGTTTGTTTCCCCCCTCCAGGTGTCGGCGGCAGCACCGTCCGTGAGGGGGGCACACCCCGGACACGCGTGCCAGGCGTTTGCAACCGCCACAACACTTCCAGACTTGTGAGAGGCAGCCTACGCAAGATTTGGCGGCATGCTAGCCCCCGGAGGACGCCGGCCACAGCCTAGACGCGCGAAGGGCAATCCGCGTAGAGGGAATTTTTTGGATACTTCTCCATCACCAAAAATTATGAAGAAGTACCATCGTTCCTATAGCACATGTGCCCTTGTCGTGCAAAAAAACTCTTGATTTTATCGCGCTCCGAGTATTTACTAATATTGACGCCGCATCGTTATCGCAGAACGTCTACTACCGTGTCATCGCCGTCCGTGAGGGGGGCCACGCACCGGAGACACGTCCCGCCTCTTCGGACATGCCACCACACCACCGCGCATGTATGAGGGCCCGGTGCGACGCTCTGGTGGCATTGCTACCCCCAGTGCCCCCGTCCCGCCTAACCCTGTAGCGTTTGACCACGGGATCTAGCCCTTTGACTTTGCACGGACGGGCTTTGACCAGTGGACCTCCCCACCCGGTTGTGTTAGGTCAGCCCATAGGAACACTTTGGAGCAACATCCGGGCCAGACCCACAGCAAGATCCCCTCCGTGTAGACCCCATGCGTCCGTTTCCCCCCTCCAGGTGCCAGCGGCAGCGCCGTCCGTGAGGGGGGGCACATCCCGGACACGCGTGCCGGGCGTTTGCAACCGCCACAACACT
>NW_021296477.1:0-1801 GCF_002162155.2 Triticum dicoccoides | reverse complement strand
CGAGCTCCGCCACGACGTCGTCGTCCTCTCCATCGAGTCACGCGGCGCCAGAAGCTCTGCTGCATCTCCAACGCCGCCGTTTCCGACCTCGGGTGCCGGTGATCCCCGCCGTCGATTCGCCGGACCCCGTGCCTCCCCTGCCTCGCCAGCAGCACCAGAAGAACCGCGGTGAGCCGCTGCATCGTTTCCCCCATGCCTCGTTGCCTAATTCGCCCCCTAGCCGCTCCCTCCACCGGAGCCGAGACGCTCCGCCGCACGGGCTCGTCGCCGGTGAAGCTCCGGTGACCTCTTGGTCCCACGCCTGCGTCCGTTGCACTCGTTGCGTCCCGTAGAGTAAAACTAGCGCGACCACCATCTTGTTTGCACACCGCAGCGCCGGTCCCGCGAACCCCCGAGCTCCGGCCGCCGCCGGGGTCGATGCCGCGCTCAACTCCGGCCACCCCACGCCCTCTCATGGGTCCCCCTAGATGCGCGGGAGCACGGGCTTCCTCTTGGTGCCCTCAGCGCGACCAGCCGCGGGCCGTAGCACCGTCCCGAGCAACTCCGGCGAGGTCTCGCCGTCGCCGTGGTCGCCGGCGTCATTCGCCGACGTGGCCACTTAATTAGGGCGTAAACACCTCGCTAATCACCCTATGAGCCACTGCCATGTGGGCCCCTGCGCCTAATTAGGATTAGTATTTTTCTGTTTAGTT
Source organism: Triticum dicoccoides (assembly GCF_002162155.2). Classification (NCBI taxonomy): domain Eukaryota; kingdom Viridiplantae; phylum Streptophyta; class Magnoliopsida; order Poales; family Poaceae; genus Triticum; species Triticum dicoccoides. The sequence goes on along the minus strand of NW_021296477.1, from coordinate 1,109 downwards.
TAACTAACCACATGGGCCCCACCCGTCAGCTTTGACCACGCTGACATGGACGTTGACCGACCCCACACGTCAGTATTGACCTGCTGACGTGTCTGTTGACCCGGCCCCACCTGCCATTGACACTAACCAGCCTCAGTCACTGACCAGTGGACCCCACTGGTCAGGTTTGACCACCAGCAGCGTCTGTTGACCTGCTGACGTCATAGTGACGCAATGCTGACGCCATAAACCATTTTCTGGATTTAATTTAATTCTGAAATTTCAGAAAATGCCTAAAACTTCTAAAATTCATAGAAAATTAACCGTAACTCCAAATTAAATAATTTATATATGAAAAATTATCAGAAAAATTCAAGGAATCCATCTGTACCATTTTCATGCATGTTAGAACAACTTATAGCTGCTGTTTAGCACAAATCAATTAAATGGCATTTGAATAATCACATATGGAGTTTAAATTTGAATCTTGTATTCAAACCAACTTCATTTAATCTGTTGCTAGTTGCATTAGCTCAAAACACATTCATTTTGCCATGTCATGATCATGCATCATATTGTGCATTGCATTGATTGTGTTCCCTTCTGTGTTGCCGGTATTTGTCCCCTCTCGATAGACGCGGTACCGACGATGTGATCGTTGACACTGATGAAGACTCAATGTTATCTTCAGAAGTGCCAGGCAAGCAAAACCCCCTTGTTCATTCCGATACAATCCTACTCTCTCGCTCCTGCTCTCTTTTACTGCATTAGGACAACAACGATTCATCTGTTACTTGTTGCGGTAGCTGAACCCCTTTATCCTTTGCATGACCTGTCATTCCACAGTAAATAGATGAAACCCACTAGTATGAGTAGGAATTGTTTGAGCCCTGTTGTGCCTACTCATTCATGCTTGTTTGTCATGCCTGCTACTGCTTAGAGTTGAGTCAGGTCTGATTCATCGGGGATGAATCAGAGGCGTGTGAACATGTCCTACTGTGTGTGAGCTAAGTGTGTGAACACGATTTGGTAAAGGTAGCGGTGAGAGGCCATGTAGGAGTACATGGTGGGTTGTCTCATTGCAGCCGTCCTCAGGAACTGAGTTCTGTGTTTGTGATCCATGATTCAGC
>NW_021296476.1:0-1223 GCF_002162155.2 Triticum dicoccoides | reverse complement strand
GGGAGGTGATCACGGGTATATACTATACATACATACATACTATACAGATGGTGACTAAAGTCGGGTCAGCTCGTTGAGTACCCGCAAGTGATTCGGATAAGGGGGCTGAAAGGACAGGTGGCTCCATCCCGGTAGAGGTGGGCCTGGGTTCCCGACGGCCCTCGACTGTTACTTTGTGGCGGAGCGACAGGGCAGGTTGAGACCACCTAGGAGAGAGGTGGGCCTGGCCCTGTTCGGCGTTCGCGGATACTTAACACGCTTAACGAGATCTTGGTATTTGATCTGAGTCGGCTACGAGCCTATACGCACTAACCATCTACGTGGGAGTAGTTATGGGTATCCCGACGTCGTGGTATCAGCCGAAGCACTTCAGACGTCAGCGACGGAGCGGCGCGCGCCGGATTGGACTGGAACACCACTAGGCTAGGTCTGCTTCCGGCCGCCCACGCAACGTGCAGGTGTGCTCAGGGCGATGGGCCCAGACCACTGCGCGCTTAGGTTTAGACCGGCGTGCTGGCCTCTCTGTTGTGCCTAGGTGGGGCTGCGACGTGTTGATCTTCCGAGGCCGGGCATGACCCAGGAAAGTGTGTCCGGCCAAATGGGATCGAGCGTGTTGGGTTATGTGGTGCACCCCTGCAGGGAAGTTAATCTATTCGAATAGCCGTGATCTTCGGTAACAGGACGACTTGGAGTTGTACCTTGACCTTATGACAACTAGAACCGGATACTTAATAAAACACACCCTTCCAAGTTCCACAGACAACCCGGTGATCGCTTTTCTACAGGGCGACGAGAGGAGGATCGCCGGGTAGGATTATGCTATGCGATGCGACTGGAGATGCGCTTGGAGATGCTACCTGGATATGCTACTTGGAGATGCTACTTGGAGGACTTCAATCTACTCTCTTCTACATGCTGCAAGACGGAGGCTGCCAGAAGCGTAGTCTTCGACAGGATTAGCTATCCCCCTCTTATTCTGGCATTCTGCAGTTCAGTCCACTGATATGGCCTCCTTACACATATACCCATGCATATGTAGTGTAGTTCCTTGCTTGCGAGTACTTTGGATGAGTACTCACGGTTGCTTTCTCCCCCCTTTTTTCCCCTTTTCCTTTCTTTCTGGTTGTCGCAACCAGATGCTGGAGTTCAGGTGCCAGACGCCACCGTCGACGACGACCCCTACTACACCGGAGGTGCCCCTACTACGTGCAGCCCGCTGATGA
>NW_021296475.1:0-986 GCF_002162155.2 Triticum dicoccoides | reverse complement strand
TAAGAGCTTCACTTATATGTGCAAACTGAGTTGCAATATTTTCATGCCTTCTACTTCTTGTGCTAATTTTTTGGCTTTAGATTTTATGAACTATGCAAGTTACTCATCTATTCATGTGTCATATATGCAAAAATCAAGGGAAGTAAAAATGGATGACATATACATATACAACATGTACACCTTGTCTCTTTTGTTAGCCACATTTCAGATTAAGCAACGCCGAGGACGGCTTTATTTTCAAGAAGGGGAGGATGATGAGGACATGACTACCTTGGATATGACAAAAAATATTGCATATATGCATATTTGTCAGGTGATTTCTAGTGCAAACTATTCAATAATCTATTTATGTTATCCAGAACAAAAATACTTCACACACTTTTGTGTTTTGTCTAATTGCAGGTGTATGGGACATTTGTACAATCCACATATGAAGATAAGGAAGAAAGAGATGTTTATTTGATGTCCAAAAAGTTTTCTCACGTCACTTTTGGCCCAAGAGAAGATAGAGTCCAAGTCTCTCACGTTCTGGATTCAGATTCGGACTGCACAGACATACCTGACTCAAAACGCACACAAGTTTTTCATACGGACTCCGAATTGGGTGATTCTTTTTTTGTTGGAAACTAGATTTCGTGCACTTTCCAACCCAATTGGAATCACCTTAAAATTCGTTCGGAGCGTTGAGTTGTGGACGAAACAATCTGATGCTGCAGCAGAATCCGAGTCAAACTACAAGTCCAAAGGTGTTACATCACCTCCACTTGGGCCCATTGGCCTTGTACGACCTAGATTTAGTTTTAGGCTGCCTTGGGACGTCCTCCCACCTCCTTGGCCGCCACCCCTTGCTCCTATATAAGTAGATCCATCTAGTAGCTTTTCCTTGGGATTTGTTTAGTTAAAAGTTAGCCATTGCAACTTCGTGTACTTCGTTTGTGTCCAACGACCAGACCAAGACCGCTTCCGGATCCCCACCATTATCAATA
>NW_021296474.1:0-1464 GCF_002162155.2 Triticum dicoccoides | reverse complement strand
TTAACGCAGTCCAACCCGGCGCGCGCCGCTCAGTCGCTGACGTCACGAAGTGCTTCGGCTGATACCACGACGTCGGGATACCCATAACTACTCCCACGTAGATGGTTAGTGCGTATAGGCTCGTAGCCAGACTCAGATCAAATACCAAGATCTCGTTAAGCGTGTTAAGTGTCCGCGAACGCCGAACAGGGCCAGGCCCACCTCTCTCCTAGGCGGTCTCAACCTGCCCTGTCGCTCCGCCACAAAAGATCCACACAGAGGGCCGTCGGGACAAAGGTCCTTTCAGCCCCCAATCCGTGAATCACTCGTGGGTACTCTTCGAGCTGACCCGACTTTAGTCACCATCTGTATAGTATGTATGTATGTATAGTATATACCCGTGATCACCTCCCAGGTGATCACGGCCCGATAGTATAGCAAGGCAGACTGACAAGAATGTAGGGCCGATGATGGTAAACTAGCATCCTATACTAAGCATTTAGGATTGCAGGTAAGGTATCAACAGGTGTAGCAACAATGACAGGCTATGCATCAGAATAGGATCAACGGAAAGCAGTAACATGCTACACTACTCTAATGCAAGCAGTATAGAGAAGAATAGGCGATATCTGGTGATCAAGGGGGGGCTTGCCTGGTTGCTCTGGCAAGAGAGAGGGGTCGTCAACTCCGTAGTCGAACTGGTCAGCAGCAGCGTCGGTCTCGTAGTCTACCGGAGAGAAGAGGGGGAAGAAATAATGAATACAGAGCAAACAAAGCATCACAAAATATAACAAGGCAATACGCGGTGTTCGGTGTGCCCTAACGCGGTAGTAAGTGATACCGACGAAAGGGGGAAACATCCGGGAAAGTATTCCCGGAGTTTCGCGTTTACGGACCGGTGAACCGGAGGGGGAAAGTTGCGTGTTCGGTATGCTAGGGGTGTGTGGCGGACGAACGGGCTGCGTATCCGGATTCGTCTCGTCGTTCTGTGCAACTTTCATGTACAAAGTATTTTCATCCGAGCTACGGTTTATTTTATATTAATTTTAAAAGATTTAATTCATTTTCTAATTTTAATTATTTATTTAATTCTAACATTTTCCAAAACAGTGAATGATGATGCAGGCATGACATCAAGGTGATGTCAGCAGGTCAACTGGTCGGTTGACCAGAGTCAAAGCTGACTGGTGGGTCCAGAGGGACCCACGTGTCATTGACTGTTAGTTAATTAACATTAGTTAATTGGGTTAACTAGATATTTAGGTTAATTAAACATAATTAACCTAATTAATTAAGTTAATTATTTTAGTTAATTAATTAATTAATAATTTTATTAATTATTATTTTTAAACCCTTTTTTGTTTTTGTTTTATCCTGCCCAAAAGGGGAGTGGGGCCCCAACGTCAGTGGCTCTGGGAGCCTTAACGGGCACGGGGCTAGCGGGGCATCGAGCGAATGGGCGTTGCGGGCGTCAGCCCGTTTGGG
>NW_021296473.1:0-976 GCF_002162155.2 Triticum dicoccoides | reverse complement strand
CTCTAGGTTAGCTTCATGTGTGCATCATGTCTATATTTTTGAAAACTTGAATTGAGGAATTTTGGAAGCCTCAAAACCCTAAATAAAAGAAGGGCAAGCACCCTTTAAAATTGCATTCTGTGAATCCAAAATGCCCTAAAAATAGTTTTGTGAATTTTGGCAAGAGTTATATATCAAACCAAAATTCTGGAATATTTTTAAGGAATTATTTGGTCTCTGAATTTAAATCAATAATCTATTTGAATTTGGGGATATATTCATAATATATAATGAATATATTTGCAAATGCTTTGAAATGTTTTATGTACTTTTGGAATAATCCAGAGAGGTAACATAAAATATTTCAGAATGTTTTGGCACTGTAAGAAATTATTTTGAATTTGAAAACAGTGGCAAAATAAAATAAAAAGGGAAACAGAACAAAAAATAAAAATAAAAAGAGAGAAGGAAGTACCTGGCCTCACCCGTGCAGCCCAGCCGGCCCAGCTCCTCCCGCTGGCCCAGCCCACCGCCGCCTCCCTTCCCTGTCGCCTTCCTCCTCGCGCCAGTAGGCAGAGGAGGGACACGGCGCGCGCGCCCGAGCTCGCCACACCACCACCCTGCTCGTCTGCATCGCCTGGCCACCGCGACGCCGCGCGTCATCTCCTCGGCGCCGCCCCGACCCCCTCGCTCTCTCCCTCTCCCTTGTATCTCTCCTCTGTTCTCCCTCCCTCTCGTCACCGAACGCACCTGGGAGCGCCGCTCGCCGTAGCCATGACCACGGCCACCCCCTCCCCTCTCCGACGTGCTCCCGAGCTCCTGCACCTCGTCGCCAACCCCCTCACCGAGCCACGTGACCGGAAGGGCCCCGAGCAGCCGCCATCGTCATCATCTCCGAGCTTCGGCCCCGGTGCCGTCTCCGTCGAATTCGGCCACTCCGGCGCGCCCCCGAGCCCACTGACCCTCCCTACAGCTCCGCGGTGAGCCTCCGTGCAGA
>NW_021296472.1:0-2085 GCF_002162155.2 Triticum dicoccoides | reverse complement strand
TAGATGGATCTGGTTGCGCCGTCCTTTTGATGCGAGCCCTCACGTGGGTCACGTATTGGCTTGTGTGCGGCGTCGTTTGCTACTCTATGTTGGCCATGAGGTCATCTATCCGACCGGATGGTTGTTTTGTTTTTTGATTGCGGGGGATCTAAGGCCTCCTCATCGAATTCAGGTAGCAGCTTTCGCTTCGGGTAGCTCTTTGTGTGGCGACTACCATCGTACTTTGCTGCAGTGTTGAGTACTTCACTCCATCTAATTCTGAGTGTGTCTTGTGCAGCCCTGAGCCTTTGCTTCTGCTTTTTCAGACTCCTCGCAATGGCAACAAGCCTTTGATGGGTATTCTGTTGCTCCGGGCGCCTGTCCGGTGTGATGTCATCCGGACTGTTATCTTCGCCCGAGTCGGGTTGTTCGGTTTGATTCTCCGTGTTGCCGTGGTCAGATGGTGGTTCAATGCCGTGTTTGTCGTCCGCTGGCTCACCTTGCTCTATCGCTGGGTCTATATGATCGCTGTTTCTGCCAAGGCGGGATTTGGAGTGGCGCTTACACCGCCGCTTTGACTGCTTCTCGAGGGAACGATCCTTCGCTACGTCCTTCCATTCCTCGTCGTCGTTTTCTTTGGGTGTGTCCACCGTGTATACATCATATGATGAAGTGGGTGTCCAGTGCCCTGTGGGCAGTGGCTCCTGTTCGTCTCCTGCATCGTCGTCCATACCGTCGATGTCTTCGGAGTCGAAAGCGAGCATGTCGATCAAATCGTCGACAGTGGCTACTAAGTGGGTGGTGGGTGGGCGGCGAATTTCTTCGTCGTCCGCATCCCGATCTGGTCGGCCATAGTTCGGCCAGGACTCTCCTGACAAGGATAGAGACCTTAATGAGTTCAGTATGTCGCCAAAGGGCGAGTGCTGAAGGATATCTGCGGAGGTGAACTCCATGATCAGCGCCTAGTTGGATTCGATAGGCACGGGCGCAGGCGGTTCGGAGTCCGTGGTCGGGGAAGAATCCGGCAGTTCGGCGTCACGTCTCTTGATGTCTACTACACAACCTTCTTCTTGTAGACGTTGTTGGGCTTCCAAGTGCAGAGGTTTTTAGGACAGTAGCAAATTTCCCTCAAGTGGATGACCTAAGGTTTATCAATCCGTAGGAGGCGTAGGATGAAGATGGTCTCTCTCAAGCAACCCTGCAACCAAATAACAAAGAGTCTCTTGTGTCCCCAACACACCCAATACAATGGTAAATTGTATAGGTGCACTAGTTCGGCGAAGAGATGGTGATACAAGTGCAATATGGATAGTAGATAAAGGTATTTGTAATCTGAAAATATAAAAACAGCAAGGTAGCAAATGATAAAAGTGAGCATAAACGGTATTGCAATGCTAGGAAACAAGGCCTAGGGTTCATACTTTTGCTAGTGCAAGTCCTCTCAACAATAATATCATAATTGGATCACATAACTATCCCTCAACATGCAACAAAGAGTCACTCTAAAGTCACTAATAGCGGAGAACAAACGAAGAGATTATGGTAGGGTACGAAACCACCTCAAAGTTATTCTTTCCAATCAATCCGTTGGGCTATTCCTATAAGTGTCACAAACAGCCCTAGAGTTTGTACTAGAATAACACCTTAAGACACAAATCAATCAAAACCCTAATGTCACCTAGATACTCCAATGTCACCTCAAGTATCCGTGGGTATGATTATACGATATGCGTCACACAATCTCAGATTCATCTATTCAACCAACACAAAGGACCTCGAAGAGTGCCCCAAAGTTCTACCGGAGAATCACGATGAAAATGTGTGCCAACCCCTATGCATAGGTTCATGGGCGGAACCCGCAAGTTGATCACCAAAACATACATCAAGTGAATCACGTGATATCCCATTGTCACCATAGATATCCACGGCAAGACATACATCAAGTGTTCTCAAATCTTTAAAGACTCAATCCGATAAGATTACTTCAAAGGGGAAACTCAATTCATTACAAGAGAGAAGAGGGGGAGGAGAAACATAAGATCCAACTATAATAGCAAAGCTCGCGATACATCAAGATCGTGCCAAATCAAGAACACGAGAGAGAGA
>NW_021296471.1:0-1470 GCF_002162155.2 Triticum dicoccoides | reverse complement strand
AATGCTCGCAGTAGTACCTGGGTATTTGATACTGGTTCTGTTGCTAATATTTGCAACTCGAAACAGGGACTACAGAATAAGCGGGCACTGGCAAAGGACGAGGTGACGATGCGCGTGGGAAACGGTTCCAAAGTCGATGTGATCGCGGTCGGCACGCTACCTCTACATCTACCTTCGGGATTAGTATTAGACCTAAATAATTGTTATTTGGTGCCAGCGTTGAGCATGAACATTATATCTGGATCTTGTTTAATGCGAGACGGTTATTCATTTAAATCAGAGAATAATGGTTGTTCTATTTATATGAGTAATATCTTTTATGGTTATGCACCCTTGAAGAGTGGTCTATTCTTACTAAATCTCGATAGTAGTAATACACATATTCATAATGTTGAAACCAAAAGATGCAGAGTTGATAATGAAAGTGCAACTTATATGTGGCACTGTCGTTTAGGTCATATCGGTGTAAAACGCATGAAGAAACTCCATACTAATGGACTTTTGGAACCACTTGATTATGAATCACTTGGTACTTGCGAACCGTGCCTCATGGGCAAGATGACTAAAACACCGTTCTCCGGTATTATGGAGAGAGCAACAGATTTGTTGGAAATCATACATACCGATGTATGTGGCCCGATGAATATTGAGGCTCGTGGCGGATATCGTTATTTTCTCACCTTCACAGATGATTTGAGCAGATATGGATATATCTACTTAATGAAGCATAAGTCTGAAACATTTGAAAAGTTTAAAGAATTTCAGAGTGAAGTTGAAAATCATCGTAACAAGAAAATAAAGTTTCTACGATCTGATCGTGGAGGAGAATATTTGAGTTACGAGTTTGGTGTACATTTGAAAAATTGTGGAATAGTTTCGCAACTCACGCCACCCGGAACACCACAGCGTAATGGTGTGTCCGAACGTCGTAATCGTACTTTACTAGATATGGTGCGATCTATGATGTCTCTTACTGATTTACCGCTATCATTTTGGGGATATGCTTTAGAGATGGCCGCATTCACGTTAAATAGGGCACCATCAAAATCCGTTGAGACGACGCCTTATGAACTGTGGTTTGGCAAGAAACCAAAGTTGTCGTTTCTTAAAGTTTGGGGCTGCGATGCTTATGTGAAAAAGCTTCAACCTGATAAGCTCGAACCCAAATCGGAGAAATGTGTATTCATAGGATACCCAAAGGAAACTGTTGGGTACACCTTCTATCACAGATCCGAAGGCAAAACATTCGTTGCTAAGAATGGATCATTTCTAGAGAAGGAGTTTCTCTCGAAAGAAGTGAGTGGGAGGAAAGTAGAACTTGACGAGGTAACTGTACCTGCTCCCTTACTGGAAAGTAGTTCATCACAGAAAACTGTTTCAGTGACACCTACACCAGTTAGTGAGGAAGCCAATGATAATGATCATGAAACTTCAGATCAAGATACTACTGAACCACGTAGATCAACCAGA
>NW_021296470.1:0-1299 GCF_002162155.2 Triticum dicoccoides | reverse complement strand
GCTACAGGGTTAGCCGGGACGGGGGCCCTGGGGGGTAGCAATGCCACCGGAGCGTCGTACCGGGCCCTCATACATGCGGGGTGGTGTTGTGGCATGTCCGAAGAGGCGGCACGCGTCTCCGGGTTGTGGCCCCCCTCACGGACGGCAATGAAACGGTAGTAGACGTTCTGCGGTAACGATGCAGCGTGAATATTATTAAATACTTGGAGCGCGATAAAATCATGAGTTTTTTACACAACGTGGGCACATGTGCTATAGGACTGATGGTAATTTTTCATAATTTTTTGTGATGGAGAAGTATCTGAACACTTCCCTCTACGCGGATTGCTCTTCGCACGTCTACGACTGTGGCCGGCGGCCTCCGGGGGCTAGCATACCGTGAAATCTTGCGTAGGCGGCCTCTCACAAATTTGGAAGTGTTGAGGCGGTTGCAAACGCCCAGCACGCGTCTCCGGGGCGTGCTCCCCCCCTCACGGACGCCGCCGCCGGCGGCACCTGGAGGGGGGAAACGGACGCGTCGGGTCTACACGGAGTGGATGTAGCTGTGGGTTTGGCCCGGATGTTGCTCCAAAGTGTTCCTCTGGGCCGACCTAACACAACCGGGTGGAGAGGTCCACTGGTCAAAGCCCGTCCGTGCAAAGTCAAAGGGCTAGATCCCGTGGTCAAACGCTACAGGGTTAGCCGGGACGGGGGCCCTGGGGGGTAGCAATGCCACCGGAGCGTCGTACCGGGCCCTCATACATGCGGGGTGGTGTTATGGCATGTCCGAAGAGGCGGCACGCGTCTCCGGGTTGTGGCCCCCCTCACGGACGGCAATGAAACGGTAGTAGACGTTCTGCGGTAACGATGCAGCGTGAATATTATTAAATACTTGGAGCGCGATAAAATCATGAGTTTTTTACACAACGTGGGCACATGTGCTATAGGACTGATGGTAATTTTTCGTAATTTTTTGTGATGGAGAAGTATCTGAACACTTCCCTCTACGCGGATTGCTCTTCGCACGTCTACGACTGTGGCCGGCGGCCTCCGGGGGCTAGCATACCGTCAAATCTTGCGTAGGCGGCCTCTCACAAATTTGGAAGTGTTGAGGCGGTTGCAAACGCCCAGCACGCGTCTCCGGGGCGTGCCCCCCCCCTCACGGACGCCGCCGCCGGCGGCACCTGGAGGGGGGAAACGGACGCGTCGGGTCTACACGGAGTGGATGTAGCTGTGGGTTTGGCCCGGATGTTGCTCCAAAGTGTTCCTCTGGGCCGACCTAACACAACCGGGTGGAGAGGTCCACTGGTCAAAGCCCGT
>NW_021296469.1:0-977 GCF_002162155.2 Triticum dicoccoides | reverse complement strand
TTCTTCTTGAAGTTCCCCTTCTTCCTTCTGCCCCTTTTCTTGAAACTAGTGGTCTTGTCTACCATCAACACTTGATGTTTTTCTCGATTTCTACCTTCGTCAATTTCCGCATTACGAAGAGCTTGGGAATCGTTTCCGTTATCCCTTGCATGTCATAGTTCATCACGAAGTTCTACTAACTTGGTGATGGTGACTAGAGAATTCTGTCAATCACTATCTTATCTGGAAGATTAACTCCCACTTGATTCAAGCGATTGTAGTACTCAGACAATCTGAGCACATGCTCACTAGTTGAGCGATTCTCCTCCATCTTTTAGCTATAGAACTTGTTGGAGACTTCATATCTCTCAACTCGGGTATTTGCTTGAAATATTAGCTTCAACTCCTGGAACATCTCATATGGTCCATGACATTCAAAACGTCTTTGAAGTCCCGATTCTAAGCCGTTAAGCATGGTGCACTTAAACTATTAAGTAGTCATCATATTGAGCTAGCCAAATGTTCATAACATCTACATTTGCTCCTGCAATAGGTCCGTCACCTAGCGGTGCATTAAGGACATAATTTTTCTGTGCAGCAATGAGGATTTAACCTCAGATCACGGATCAAATCCGCAACATTGCTACTAACATTTTTCAACACAATTTTCTCTAGGAACATATCAAAATAAACACAGGGAAGCAACAACGCGAGCTATTGATCTACAACATGATTTGCAAAATACTACCAGGACTAAGTTCATGATAAATTTAAGTTCAATTTAATCATATTACTTAAGAACTCCCACTTAGATAGACATCCCTCTAATCCTCTAAGTGATCACGTGATCCAAATCAACTAAACCATGTCCGATCATCACGTGAGATGGAGTAGTTTCATCGGTGAACATCATTATGTTGATCATATCTACTATATGATTCACGCTCGACCTTTCGGTCTCCGTGTTCCGAGGCCATATCTGCATATGCTAGGCTCGT
>NW_021296468.1:0-1446 GCF_002162155.2 Triticum dicoccoides | reverse complement strand
CACACAGCAGTTTGAAACGCGTTGTCTTAATGCAGTAAAAGAGAGCAGGAGCGAGAACATGGGATTGTATCGATATGATCAAATGGTTGGTTGCTTGCCTGATGGTTCGATGCACTGATACGGTTCTTCGTTAGGGTAATCACGGTACTCCTCGGAGGCAGAACCTGTCGCAAAGGACACCGATACACAACCATCACCAAACAATGTGCAACAATATGATGCATGCATGAAACATGGCAATATGAGTGTGTTGGGCTAATGCAACTAAAACCAGAAGGGTTTGAACAAATTTGAATCAAAGATTCAAATTTCAAACTCAAGCATGGCCTTTTAAAGTGCTTTTCCTTGTTCTGCATTAAACATCAAGTTAACTTGTTTAGTCATGCATGAAAATAGTGCAGATGGATAGATTGAATTTTTCTGATCATTTTTCATATATAATTTGTCTGATTTGGAGTTACAGAATAAAAGTTATGAATTTTTGAAGTTTAGATTATATTCTAGAATTTCCTGATTTAATTTAAATCCAGAAATATATATATTGCGTCAGCATGACGTCAGCATGACGTCAGCGGTCAACTGTGGCTGGCTGGGGTCAAACCTGACGTGTGGGGTCCACACGTCAGTGACAGGGGTTTAAACAGGGTTAGTTTAATCCTAATTAAAGGATTAGTGGCACTGGGGCCCACTGTCAGTGTCAGGGTTAATTAACAGAGTTGATTAAATTTAAACTAATCCTAAACTCGAATTAGCAGGGACGGGCCCCACTTGTCACTGAGCCAGGGGAGGTCAAACCCCCTGGTCAACCGGGGCTAATACGCCGGCGTTTAGCCGCCGGCGGCAGCAAACGCGGCGGAGGGCGCGGGATTTCCACTCCGGCGTCCAATCGAGCAGCGGAAGGCACGCGCTGGAAGCTGGGGCTCGCGCGCACCCACTGGTGCCCTCCGTTTCGCCGGAGATGGCCTAGATCGACGGCGGCGACCACTTGGGCGGCGGCCGGAGTTCGGGCGCGAGGGGGATCGGGCTGCGGGGCACGGGGAGGCCACCTGAGGGGCTCGGCGGCACCCTCGCGGCACTGGGAGCGCGATGGGATGCTCGGTTTGGGCGGAGGCGGACCGAGACGGCGACGGCGACATGGACGGCGGCGAGAGGCTCCGGCCGTGGTGGGGAGGAGGGCTACGGTGAGGGAACGAGGGGGAGAAGAGAGGGGAAACGGAGAGGGGCTCACAGCGAGACCAGCGAGCGCGAGGACGAGGTCGGGGATGCCCGGTAGCTCCCGAATCGACGGCGAGTACCCACGGCGGCCGGAGGCGAGGATGGCGACGGCGATGGCTCCACGGGGTGCTCCGTCTTGCGTGGCTCGACGAGGAGGTAGAGGGGGTCGCGGCGGAGCTGGGGAGCGTGTCGGGGAGGCGAGGGGAGGCCGGTGACGGCTGCTATGGCGAA